>NC_056735.1:999607971-999775471 GCF_019279795.1 Protopterus annectens | reverse complement strand
ATAACAGCGCATCTAAGTATGAATAACTTATGCATAACCACATATTTATTTATTCATACATGTGCTCATTCAATCATATGTATCACAGAAGTTAATATAGCAATAACCCACGCCTGGGTGTGGTTAATGTGGGATTTACCCAAGGTTGGTATGGTTTAGTCCAGAGGGCGAAGCCCGAGGGACCAAACAAAGACAACCGTGGGTAAATCCCGCATTACCCACACCCAGAAGTGGGTTATTGCTATTATACTATGACATTATTTAAGAAAAGAAATAATTACTTTTCTTAAATAATGGCATTGTATAATGCCTCTTTGCTGCCCTTCCGCAGCTGTCTGGTATCTGCGGCAGTTCTGATGTACTGCGCATGCCTACGCAGTACATCAGAGCTGTGGCCAAAAACAATGGAGAAAGCAAGATCTCCGTTGCTTTTTACTGTTTCGCTATGTTAAATGGGTTTAACATAGCGAGACAGCTTTAAAATAAGCAACGGAGATGTCCGTTGCTTATTTTAAAGCTGTCTCACTATGTTAAACCCATTTAACATAGCAAAACAGTAAAAAGCAATGGAGATCTTGCTTTCTCCGTTGCTTTTTTTTTTAAACCTGTCTCACTATGTTAAATGGGTTTAATATAGCGAGACAGCTTTAAAATAAGCAACGGAGATCTCCGTTGCTTATTTTAAAGCTGTCTCGCTATGTTAAACCCATTTAACATAGCGAGACAGGTTTAAAAAAAAGCAACGGAGAAAGCAAGATCTCCGTTGCTTTACATTGTGTCGCTATGTTAAAGGAGTTTAACATAGCGAGACAGTTTAAAAAGCAACGGAGATCTCCGTTGCTTTTTTTAAACCTGTGTCGCTATGTTAAACTCTTTTAACATAGCGAGACAGTGTTTTAAAAGAGACTTATACTAATGGAAAAACTCCGGGCGACCGGACCTTTTCCCATTAGAATAAGTCGATTTACAATGTGCACGCTGGCCAATCAGCGTGCACGTTTTGGAATATTAATGGGGGGGTCATGGTATAATAGAAAATATTAGGTTTTATTCAGGAGTTAAAACCAAGACTTCCAGCATATTGGGGAAGAATTACTACCACTGGACCAATAAGAACTTCTGAGTAGGTAGGTAGGTGTTTAGATTTCCCTTAGAGTTTTTTTTATTCCTTTTGACTAAGAAACCCCCAAATGAGAACTAGCATTTTCCTTCCACTTTCATGATTTTAGCAGTGCCTTAAGGAGGGGGATTTGCCTGTTTTTGTGGGAGTGTGCATGGTTGTGTCTCTGTGTCTTCAGTTGTATGTATAGATTTTTATATACAGCTGTATATTTATTTTGGTAACATTTGTTTTATATGCCTTATCTACAGGATGTGTTTTTCTTTAGGCTGTTTTTCCAGATGATTGGATTATGGAAACATTCATCTGTTGTCTCTAGGCAGTATACTAAAAGTCTTTTTTACTTAGTCATAATCATAACATTATGGAATGCTCTACTTGTAAAAACATTTGTCCCTAAGATGATTAGAAGCCATTTAGCTTCTGTCAAACATTACTTAGAAAACGAGAGACTAAAAGAATTACTGTGAGATGGGACAGCCACTGAACCTTCACTGTCAGATATCCCTCATCAGCTGCAAAACAAACTGAAGAAGTCTAAACCTTCACAAGCTTTTATTGTCTGGGTGGACCTAGATGTCTCCTTTGTGGCCCTTGACAAACCTGGACTTTAGTTGTTGCTCCTGGTGTCATGAGTTGGAGGCCGACAAGGTATAGCTCAACAGCATGTTCTCTACAATCAGATGGCTGGTACAGCTGCAAAGGGAGATACTCAGCTGATTATTTTCGAGGGGCCTGAGGACATACCACAGATCTTCACCCCAGAGGAAATACCGGGTACTCATTGAAGTATGTCAAGAGTCTTATCCTCTTTGTTTTATTTCAGCTCCTAAAAAAGAAAAATCAAAACCAAGTTCTGCTGCTCCTCTTATTCGCCCAAGGAAGGAATGTTGTGATTTTTCCAAGGCCTTTTTAAGGCTATTATTTCCTTAAATCCACCTCACTTTTTTTCTTCCCATGCTTCTTCCTCTCTTTAAAAGAGATTTAGGGTTACATTTTCTGAGGATGAAGATTTAGATTCTGAGATTACTTATTCTTCCCAAATCCAATCCAGAGCAGGACATGAATCTGAGAATGAGAATACTGTTTCCTCTAATTCCTCTTTAGAGGAGTTGTCTTTTGGGGACATTATCTTAAAAATGAAGCAACATTTTCAGTGGGAAGGCAAGCAGATACCGGACAAGCAGAAAAGATACAATTTACTTAGCATGGGAGTTCCTCAACCCTCAGCTATCCCTCTTGTTCTGGAAGCTCTTCAGGACATCTTTTTGACAACTGGCTCTAATTCTGAATCTCAACCACCATCTCAAAAAAACAAAAAGCAAAAAAGGTTCTATAAGGTGTCAGATACCCACATGTTTTGTATAAAAAATATCCCTCTTCAGATCCAGCTTTCATTTCTGTTGAGTCTAAAAAAGCATCCAAGCTTCTTTCTTCTACTAATGTTTTGCCTAATGACAGGGTTAGTAAAGCTTGGAGAGGTGTGGAATGAAAGTGTATACCTCCAATGCACACATTTCCATTCCATTAACTATCAGACTCACTCGTCTAAGTCTCTTTTATCATTCTGGACAGTATGGGCAAGATAGTCCCAGATTTTCTAGACTTAGATAATAAATCTTCAGTTGAGTCCTTGCTCAGTCCTGCTATTCATGTAACAAGACACTCCATAAAATATGGTTATGATGCAGCTGATATTTCTTCTAGGGCCACAGCTATCGATTCTGTCCTGAGAACATAATCCTGGTTTAGTCTTCAGTCTCTCCCTGAAATATAAAGCTAATTTATTAGATGCACACTTATACACTCCTAATCTCTTTGGTCCAGCTGCTGCTCAGATATTTAAATATTTTCAGAAGAGAGGTAAAATTATGCAGGACCTTAAGAAGATTTTTCTTTCTCCTTTTCTTAAATTCCATATGAACTATTCCTCTAAGGCAGGACATTTTGTTTTTCAAAAATCCCAGCAAAATATAATTTTTCAAAAAAGAAATTCAAAAACAATCCCAAATCAGATTTCAAAGGACCTAAAGGTTAATTTGCTGACAGACCTTCCTCTTTTATCAACCCTGTTTCTTTCTCCCTTACCTCCACCTCAGTAGACCCCCCTCCCAATTTTTCAGGGAAACTGTCCCAGTCTCTACCTTTTAGGGAACTGATAAACTCAAGCAAATTGGTTCCTAACATTGTAGAGAAAGACTATAAATTAATTTGAAACCTCCCTCCATCCTATTCTGGAGTTCCATACATGCCCCCAAATCAAACTCATCTGGTATGGCCAATAGTTCAAGAACTGTACCTACAAGGAACTATAGAAGTAATTCCTCAACACCAAGAGAAAAATGGATTCTATTCAAGACTTTTCCTAGTTCTGAGAAACGAGGGAACTTGGAGGCCCATTCTGGATTTATTAGTCCTCAGCACTTTCCTAGTGTGCCAAAATTCAAGGTGTTGACTCTTCAGTCTCTGCTTCCAGTGATTTTTACACAGGTATTCCTGATGACCCTGGACAACAAGGTTACTTATCTTGGAATTCCATTTCAGCCAGATCACATAAAAATCTTAAACTTCTGTTTCTTAAAATTTCATTTTCAGTTTTCTGCATTACCCTTTGGTCTTTCTACAGCCAGGAAGGTAGTTACAGAGCGTGTAGCCTTGTCACAGCATTCTGCACACTCCAGGGTATCCACAAGTACCCTTAAAGAGACAGTTTTCTGCTATAAGCTATTTCAAAGGACTAGCTCGTTCAGGATCTCAGTTTTACCATGGATCTCTTCCTACATCTAGGGTTTTACCCTAAACTTAAAAAAAATATGTATTTCAACCTTCTCTAGATCTAATCTTTCTAGAGTTCCGCCTATACACTCTCTCTAGGAGAGCATTTCTCCCTCAGTACAAAATTCAGTTCTAATTCCAGTCTCTACTTTTTCTAAAATTGAACTCTGCAAGAGAGATACTGATACTATATTCTTAATTTCTGCATCTGTTGTAAGCATTTTCCAATGCTGCTTGATAATCTCCATAATATATTGATTATCCTTTGTGTAATATTTGGGCATACGTAACATCTGAGGATTGGTGCTAATGCTTCTATTCTCTTGTATGTTATCAGAGAAATAAGGGGCTGCTCTAGTTGTTCTAAGTGAATTAATATCACATAAACCTTGCTCTATTTCTTCTAAACTCTAACTACGACTAATAAGTCTTTCCTTAAACTGATTTATTTCAGACTCATAACCTTCTGTCGTTGCATTCAACCGAGAAATCCTAATGCCTTGTCCCTTAATTATATTATTAAATATATACTTAGGGTGCATACTGTTCCTATGAAGTAGTGTGTTTTTATAACACTTCTTTCTGAACACACCAGTATTAATAGATGTACCCATCACCCATTCTACATAAACATCCAAAAAATCAATTTTATATTCTGAACTATTAAATGTAAAATTAAGACATTCTGTCATATTATTCATTTCATGTATACTCTGATATAAAACATTTTCATCTCCATTCCATGGATACAACAGATGCAGAAATTAAGAATATAGTGGGGGAGGAACCAAAATATCAATTTAAGAATAAATTTAATCTAAAGAGATTATTATGTTATACAACACATGAATTAACTACTATAAATCAATTTGGTACAACACCTTGTGGAAAATGTAATTATTGTATAAATATAATAGAATCTGATAGATTCATACATCCAGATAATGGTAGAACTTACCAAATTAGAGTATCAGCAGACTGCAACACTATGCATGTGGTATATGTGGCAGTTTGTCAAGTATGTTCTTCATTTTACAAAGGCAAGACAGACAGGCAGTTACGGAATAGAATAAGGGAACATCTATATGCCATTAGAATAAAATATGATAAAAATGCTCTTGCCAAACATACACAACAATATGGGAATGAACATAATTTTAAGTTCATGGTTATAGATATATATCGACCTACCATTAGAGAGGGTAATATTAGGAATATAACAGAAAGTAAAGAAACACAGTAGATCATCAGATTGAGGGCAGATCAAGGATCAGGGTTAAATGAAAGGGCATCAATTAAACCACTGCTGAAAATAAAGCAAGGGAATGTAAAATGAGAAAACATGTGATATAAAAATAAAATGTATTATTTAAAGTGCATTTCTATAAGTAATATTATGTGCTATCATATATCTATTATTTAGTATTATACATATAGTGACTATTTAGGGAGTTTTTAACATAGTGCAAATTTTTTTCTATATTTATTATTAATTTAATTTTTCTACAAATAATTTTTATGATAATAAAATCTACATATATACATACACATCCATAATATATATTTTTATACAGTTAACGGTTAGGTACATATGGTAGCACAATGAATTTTGTCCTTGCTACTTATTAATTGTCACATAATAGTAACCAAATGTAAAAGCGTGATGTATATGAGATACTATCCGTCAACATTATGTGTATAATTATGCGCTTTATTGGAAGCGTAATTTTTACTTATATAAAAAATGTCTGAGTTTTAGGTAGTAGAATGATGATATGCACATAAGTAGACATTTTTAAGTATTTGTTAGTAATTTACACTAGCTTTTGCGAAAGGTTAATCAAGTTTTAAGAATGATGTATATCTTTTTAAATGATTCAATTAATGAGAGCTTCTAAATCAGCTGTTTACTATTTAAGTAACTGTTTGAAAAATTAGAAGAAACAAATGGCCTGAGGAAGCTTTTCGTGAAAGCGCTTACCTTGTGCACAACAACAAAGATCGTTTTACAATTTTATTTCTTGAGTACAAGACTGGATTTATATCGAAATATTGGTTGCCTATCACTGCTCGTTGTTATTGGATTTATACAATATGAAATGTATTTAAATTTTAATGGGACAATAGCAGTGATAATTCAAATTCATCACACCTTTACATCCATAGTTAAACATCTGAACTAACTGCAGACAATGCTGCATAACCATTTCATTTAAATTAAATGTTAATGATGTTTTAACTTTGGCAGGGGTGATGTTAATATCAAAACAGCTCTGTCGGTGCTTCCTTCTCCAGGGGCCCCTAACAGCTGCAATATTTGCAGATGTTTAAATCAGCTGAGCCATTAGTAAAAAAAATATGTGCTGTTGAGAAGAAGGCTGTTTTTAAATTGCTTCTGGTTTGCATGACTGTTAGAGCTGACCTCTTTGTGTCTGACAGACAGCCTCACAGAAAATAGTGGATTTGCTGCAGTGTCTGCTGTGATCAGCAAGTAGCCATATTGTTAAAAGGAAACAGTGATAATGTAGAGGACCCAAGTGAAGTATGATATCCAACTTGTGACACAGAGGGTGACATGACTAACAAGAAAAAGTGTACAAAGGATTAGTCCAGATAAAATTACTTTAGCTAGTAAATCTAGGAGAGACTCTGTCTCTGATACCCTCCCTGTGGTAGGAATAAAGACACGTTGTTGAAGCTTCAAGTAGTTTGTTCAGTTAAGTAGGTGGATGGACAAGTGTTCTTGTTCTAATGAACCCTCCCACACACACAAGCAGAGACACATGTAATATTTCAAATCTGTCTTTACTTTTAGGCCTCTGTCCTCCATTATTTTAAGCTTTGTCCAGATTTCTTGCAGTAAGAGGCTGAGAGGTGTGATATGCACATAAGAAAGTTCTTAAATAATTTTGCATAAGTATACAGGGAAATAAGTGGTAATGTATATATGACTGTATAATATGAACTTTATATGTTTTACAGTGTCTCTGTTTATGTAATCATGTCTGAGGGCATCTGTATTTATCTACATAGATATTTAAGTGTCTGAAACTATTTCACCTGGCACTTCCTCGTAAATAAAGGAGAAAACAGTTGGATGTTTCTGTGCAAATTGTACAGGCAGCAACAATCTTTACTTTATATTTTAAGTTAACTGGGTTAGGGCTTGCTGATTCCCTCTTAATAATGCTTTATGTAGGATGCATTAAATATTTTAGTGTCTGCTACATAATAGGTTACAGTGCAGCATTTGCTATTTATTTTATTTTATTTTATTTTATTTTATTTTATTTGTTTACCAGAACAGATCATTTATAGCCACTGCATAAATACAAACAGAAAAACATTTATATGAAGAGTGAAAGCAGAAAATTTTGAACATAAAAAAGCAGAAAACGATGTTGATGCACCTTCATCAAGAAAAGATAATCCTGAGGATTTAATAAAATCCATGTAAGCATAGTGTAAAGCCTATACAGAAGATACCATGTCTGTGCATGAGGTACCCCCTCGGTAGTGATTAATGAAGGCAAATTACTGAGGGAGAGCCGTGCAACACGGTTTTTGAATCAATGTAGGGAGTGTGTTACTGTGTCTGGAGATGGCTAACACACACCTCCCCTGCACTGCCAAAGTGCTGGATATCAATGTATGCATATGTAATAAAGTTTTACATTTTTTTGATGCTTGAGTGGTGCAGTGCAGCAATGGACATTTGCCAGACATATAAAACTAGAAACCAGATACATTTAATTATGAATGCAAAGGTCAAGTTAAAGCATAGCTGAGTGGGTTTGAGTGGCATGCTGCAGTGCTCAGCAGTGCTTAAACATAGTGGAGAGGTATATATAAAAGTATAGCAGCATTCTACATGTCCATGTAGCCTAATGGTTAGAATGACAACCGTATGTGTTGTAGGTGCAGGGTTCGAATACACAGACAGGTTATTAAGCAGTTATTTTGCAATACATATTATGAGAAGTATTTTTAAATCCCACTTTGTTGCACTCAGCTAAGCTGTGCTAAACACAGCTAAGCCTTGCCAAGCACTGCTTAAACAAAGAATGTTTTAGCAGTGCTTAGCCGGTTTGAGCATTGCTAAGCTGTGAGAAGGACTGCTAAGCAATGCCAGTTTAAGCATTGCTCAGCACAGTTAAGCTTGTTTGCACACTGCTAAGCACTGCTGAGCATTGGCAGTTTAAGCACTGTTCATAGGTTCATTGGTGTTTACTAGGCTAATGACCAAAAGGGCCTTCTTTTTAAGCCTAGCCATGCATCCCAAATCTCTGACAAGTTCTGCTGCCCTTGATAAGTGTAAGCATGGGCCTGGGAGATGAATCACTTACAGGTTACCCATGTCCATTAGAGACATAGGTGCCAGATGAATTTCTGGTTTCCCATCCAATTGTCCAATTTGCACTTGAATAGGGTTAGCAAGAACTGTTTCACATGGATGGGGAGCCTGTTCCATAGATGGGGTAGTCTCTGGGATACATACCTTTCTCTCCAGCAGGTCCTACTTATATCACAGGCAAGGTTTAAGTCTTTAGAATGGGTAATTCTGTTGCTGTTTGTGTTGTGGATATGCAGGATGTCCATCAGAGTGGGGTCTGACAATGCCCTGTATGCCAGGCATAGATCTCCCCTCAAAGCCTACAGGAGACAGAATATAGGGATAGAGCTTTGAGGTGGTTTGCATAGGACATTTTACTTATGCCCTGTATTCTTTTAGTGACAAACCTCTGTGGATGTCCCAATTGTTGGATATGCCTGATTAGGTACCTACAAAGGGTTCAGCTGAGTTCACTGAGTTTGCGCTGTGCTAAGCGATGTGCTACATATTTAAAATTGGCCTGTGGTAGTAAAGGGTAGGAAAACAGGCTTATTTAAGTGAAACAGGGGTAATAGAGCAGAACCACATCATATTGTGTTGGAATTTGAACATGGCAGGAACAATGGCAGGTGGTGGAGAGAGTGCACACTTCCAGGCACAGCAGTGGGTCATTCTGGAGTTCAGGGTCATGGATGCACTCCTTGTGAAATACAATGTTGTCCGGCTTCTGCAGGGCCAGTACCAGAAATCAGAGTACAAGTCAGAAGCCTGGGACCAGCTGGCACGTGATCTCACCGGTGCAACAGGTATCTCCCACACAGGTGAGCAGGTCCATCATCATTATGATGATCTGAGGTGACAGAAGAGGGGACTTCTGGACACCTAGGTCCAGGATGCTCAGGATGGGAATGCCCCACAAGTTTGTAAGTACTGTTAGCATTGTTTTAACAATACCTAATCTGAATGTGTTATAGACAGGTACACATAATGGTGTGCTTCTCTCCCTACAGCTGCAGAGGAGACAGCTCAGAACCTAGAGGCCTATGCAGGGTGCCTGGCCAGGTTGCACTGTGAGTGTGGTGAGTACATATGTATCTTGCAATCTATACTTATATAAGCAAGAAAGAGTAAATTATTAACTGCCATTAGGTACATATAGTTTTGATTGTACTGCAATGAATGTGTTCATAGACCTGGACTGAAATAAGTGAGTAATGCCACATATAGTTCAATAAAGATGAAAGCATGAAATCTGATAATGTTAAGCAAGTTTCTAGTGCAATAATTGTGGAATTACATCTGTATTGCAATACCTGCATTATATGAACTGTTCTGCAATAAATACTTGCAAATATAACAATAACTGCATGAAGTCACCGCTAATAAAGCTGTGTTATGCAACATGCATGTATTTTGGGCTGTTGTTCATGAAATCAAGTATTACATCTGCTCTGAACTGAAAACACAAAGAATACCACTAAATGCCTCAAGGTTAGCTAAGAAAGAGTGCTCTGCTAAACTGTAGAGTTAGAGCTGTACTACAAGATATATGCAAGTTATGATATTTGTTCTGTATGAAGATCTGAAGCACTATCAGAGACACCCAAAGTATATTGTGTATATCAGGATTGTCTTGTGTTAAACATAGCATTTCAGCTACATGATTCCTGCTCTGAGGTACAGTGCTGCAGGCAAGTATGAAACTGTAATAGCTGTAGACTGCAAATATACCATCTGCAGCTTTATATGGGTCAGGTTGCCAACCCAGCACTCCAATATGGTTTGTACACATCACTAAGGGTTTATTCTCTACACCTGCATTCTATGCATTAATGTACTGTTCACCTAGTATCTCTGTCATGCATGAATCTCATGCATGTGTGTTCAAGTGTCACTGCAGTCTTGCATAACACTACTTCTATTACCACGTCATATTGTGTTAGCAGGTGAGCTCTAAACAAATATCAGTCAATCAACATGCAGCAGGGGCTCAGCAACTCAGTTTGATAAATGCTAGGTCTGACATACATTTTGTCACACAGAGACCAGCATTCAAATTCAGTGTCAAGTACTGCAAAATATTATTGAATCAGTTATGTATTGTTAACAGATGTTCTCCCCACAGAAATTACAGGTAAACGGGTGCAGCAGGCCTAAGTATGGGTTAATAATTTGTATGTTCAGATGTAACAGAGTGTTACCAGCATTGCTCAGGAATGCGATAAGACTTCAGAAAATAAAGGAAACAAGTACAATACTAATAAAAGTTAATACAATAAATAAAATGCCTAATCTTGGTATGGCTGTGTGCCTGGAGTGTCTGGGTATGTTTGCTGACAGTCTAACCCCGTGCCTGCCAAGGATGGCATGATAGTTGTTTACTCTCTGTACTGTACATGACACATGTCTCTCAAGTGTCACTCTGTCACAGACACCTAATCCCTCTGTCACAGATCTATCATAGACATGATTATATCAATAGCACAGTCACACTACATCAGTCCACAGTACAGCTTGGTAGTAATATAGGACCACCTGACATGTAATAGTTCTCTATAGTTGTGTACCTATAGCTGTTACAGCTTGGTCCATACTGTCCCATGTGATTAGATTGAGAGGTATGTACGTGCTACAGCAGCTATAGGGCACTGTTATACATAAAGGAAGGGCAGACCTGTAGATTAATTAACAGTACTGTTGCAAACTATATAGCCTATACTGGTACTAATGGACTGTATTTCTCTCTTGCCCCACCACTTATTTTCATCATAATGTATTATTGTTATACATCGGTTATGGTTTACTATTAACAAATGTTGTTCTCTAAAAGTTATGTTGGGCCTTGTGTTATTATTTTTATTTAATACAAAATGGTTGCATACTAACATAACATGTTGAATTACCTATGTTGTTGGCCTTATGCCGTAACTATTACTGGAATCCTGTTACTATACTGACTGTTATCTCATTTATTGTTGTGTTCCATATACTGCACAATGTTATGTTACTGGGTTATTTGCAATATTCTGGCATGCTGTTATAACTAACAAAATGTTTTTATGTTCATTACTAACCTATACACATTGAAATACCTCAACTCCACAGCTCGACTGGGTAGGCCAGTTCCTGGTGATCCACCTATCCTACCTCAGCCGGCTGTGGCACCGGGTCTCAGCACATTTGGGACTCAAGCCGGTGGTGCCTTCCCCACTGGCCCTGCACCACCTATGGGTGGAACTGCCTCAGGGGACGGGACCAGTCCCCCCAGGGAGTGGGGGTGGAGGGGGGGTTGTCAGCCAGGATCAGATACTGGTGATGGTGCACAGGATAGTGCATTGAGGTTATGAGTACCGCCTGTGCCAGACTGAGGGTAGATTGGCCAACCTGGAGGGGCAAGGTGGCCCCGGTGGCTAGCCTCCAGCACAGCGACCTTCAGGGCAGTGAAGGAGCAGTGTTGATTGCCAATGGGTAGGGAGCTCAGTCACACTGCTGCCATCTGGAGGAACATGGCTGTCTGATTCCACAACACTCTCCACGTCTAAAGTGTTTACCCCCCCCTTGTGTCACACACTGCCCTGTATGCTGTCTTGCCTGCCTGCAAATGCAACCTTTCCTACCCAGCTTACCTCCCCACATGTACCTATATCTCTTCCCCAACATTCCACTCTCACCTTAAAAAAAAGGGGGGACCTATCCCAAAAAAACTTATCGCCCCATACATAGCTCTATATTTTGCACCTGTATCTACTGGACATGGTGAATTATTACATGACTTAATCAACACAGTTATGTTGCCCTCAACCTTCTCTCTGGGGTGTGAGGCTCCAAATTCCAAATTCTGTGAAACCTGCACAGCTGTTGCTGTAGAAGAAATAGAGAGCTATGGTCCTTTTCTACACCTGTCCTGCACATCCTTACCTTCCTTTCAATATGCTTTTCCCCCCTGCTTGCCCTCATTTCACCACTTTCCTATCACCCTTTTTTCTTTTATTTTTTTATAATTAGTGTTGATTTAAGTGGAGCTAAGCAGCACAGCATGCCACACAAACCTGTGCAAACACACTTAAAATAGCTTAAAAGCACTTCAATCATCTTATGCGTTTTTGGCAGTGTTAGGTACAGCTACAAAATAATTACCCTGTCACATCTCAAACCTGGGCCTCTGTCAACTACAACAGTGGTTTAGCCCACTAGGCCACACAGCTCTGATTTACAACAGGTGTTTCCACCAACATATCCTGATTGACACTGACACACTGCAAGTACATATAATGGGGGAATTGGCAGTGTACATGGGACTGTGATGCAAACACTACAAGAGTACACAGCCAAATAAATATTAATGGATGTACATGAGGCTTGGGATAGCAGGTATAGCTGTCAACTGTACAGACTGTTGCAGAATGTCCACAGTTGTGCCCCATAGTTTTGGTAAGGTTTCCCAAAAACATATCTGTCTGCTAAAGTACTGGTACATCATTAAATATAGAGGTTAGAAAAGCATGACAGACATTTGAGTGTCACACCCCATATGCATCAGAGAACACATGCCGATGCAATTCCTGTGTCACAGACTGTATGCAGGGACAGATATCTTGCAAATACAGCTGCTGTAGCTGTGACCCTGTAGCTCATTCTGTTAAATGTCATGCATGCAGTACATTTTACCACCCACAGTACTGGGTTTCATTCCAGTGTATTGCACTTCAATTACATTCTTGTCAATACAGCAAATAATGACTGAGTCATGCAATTTTAACCAAAACAGGTTGCTGCTACTGAATTAATTGCTACACATGTTAGCAAGTCAAAGGATTGTAGGTATGGACATATTGCACATATTTGTATAGCCTACCTATATATCACCTACTGCTCTCTGATTGGAACTGCTACATAATAAATGTACCCTAGGCACATGCCTCAACTGGACTGTTATGGGTACCCTCACCCTGGCTCTGCTTTGTTGACAGAGCTGACACTGCTCCCTTAGTGACACATACAGTTTTCTGTCCTCCAATCTGTTCACATGCCCCACTATGAGTCCTAGGCAAAAAGCAGCAGCTGGAGGCTGCAACATATGCAGATGTATGTTACACTACCTTCTACACAGGCCTATCATACCTCACAACACCCTAGAACAAGGGATCCACACAACACCCATATATAAAAGGGTTGGAGGCAAAGGTCAAGTGACAGGGACATGTGTTATAGTCTGCTCCTACAAACATACAGAGCTGATAGACCACCAGCTGCTGCAGCAGCATGCATATTCTGATGGGTATGATGTCTGACACCCACATGTCTCCTCCCCCTTACTGACCTCAACCCACAATGTTGAACACTGAACTGCCAGATAATCATAAAGTCAATTGCCAGTAACCAAACATAGCAGGCAAAACTGTGGACAAACCTCATAAATCTCAACAGTGAACAGTATTAGCACCTACCCTGTGTGATGCTGTAGACTCCACACCTCACTAATGTCCATTTCACAGACTAAGAAAGGGGCTAAGGCCTACATGAAGGCCTTAAATATTGCACTGTTGTACTATGTCATTAGCTAATGAAAATGCAGCCCAGCTGTTCTGGATGCAATTACCAAGTCTGAGCCATGGATTGTTGCACAGGCAATTATCTCTTACTGAACATTACCTACAAAAGACAAGCAACTGCCTATGAGAAACAGGTCTGTAACTTGCCATACCAAGACAGACTGTGATTTACCAAGCATTGTTCATCAGGATTTCTTCACAAAAGGATTACATTACTCTACCAGGTATGTAATACAAGTCCCCATATAATGGGATGCAGATGGGAGGATGCAGTTATGGTCAGGGATTACAACAGTAGGCCTCTAGTCCATCTCTGGGAATGACATGTAGTTGATACTCTGCTGTCCAACAGATATAGGCATGCCTCTCGACTGTGCCTGCTGTGAATTACATCACAGCTGTGACCCTCTTGCTTCCTCCAACAACAGTTGGCTCTAGTATGACTTCTACTGGATTATGTGGTAGACATATTGTCAGTAAGTGGGGGTGGATACAGCTGTCATATCACATGATGTACTGTCATTCAGCACCTCTCAGTCTGTGAATGTCACACAGGAATAGGTCAGACATTGTAAAGCTGTCAATGACTGCCCCTGATGTACTCTGGCTAGGTCACAGTTTAGTTGACATTTGTATGTCATTGCTTGAGAGCTATGGCTAACATACCTGGCAAACCCCTACAGCAGGAAGTCGGGTCAGACCCCATATTACTGGGGGGGGATAGGCCAATCCTCAGCAATAAAAAGTGTACATATTGGTCATACAAAGTAAGAATATGAATAGAGTGATAGATATTACTGTAGCATTACTGTTTTCTGAGGGTTCTGGTGTCTGACAGCCAGATTCACCATATTCTGGGAAAAAACATCAATTATTGGCCAACCACCTGCCAGACATCCACAGGTGTCTGCCAAAAGGACCACATACATCAGGCACATGTACACATTCAGCAAACATATGTGTATTGGAGAGGAATAATGCCTACAGGGAGGATAGACTACAGCTGGTTTGCATTGCTGTGTATCATTGTGGCAAGGTGAGGTTGCTGGACTGCCCCCACATACATGTAGTAGCACAAACCTATGCATCTGACAGTAGCTGTATGACATAGTAGTGGGACTTTGCCCACAGGGGACACACCACAGTAGACAGCATTAATGGGTGCAGAGACATACATCACACTGTGTCACAGCACACATGGACATAAACAGTATTGCTATTTTGTTGGTGATAGTGACATACATAGTATGTTGATAGACTGTGGGGTATGGCGTGTGAGGTATTAGTGGATAGTGCAGGTCAATTTGGATATACAGGGTCTGTACATAGTGGATATCAATGTATGTGGTCCTGTGATGTGTTCCTCCTCTTGTTGTATTTCAGAAAGGATGTATAGGAGGAGGCACCTGCCATTTTCAGAAGCTGAAAATAATGTCATCCTGCATGGCCTCAGACTGCATCACAACATTCTACTGTCCAGCACTCACCACAATCATAACTAACATGCAGCACTGTGGGCTGACCTCATTGAGGTGTGTGCCACAGCATCCACAGTGGAGGAGCGTCCAGGTAAGCTTCCTCAGTGTAATACTGTATCAGCCATTGTCATAGCCTCTGCATACCAGCACATGGCTGTCAGGTGAATCCGCATTGGGGGGTGATTTGGCTTTAATGCACAGTTGTGTGCACACACTCAAAATGTCAGCAATGTAGGCAGTATCACATTAGCTACTGTGCATGTTGATATAAGCACATATTACCCTGTAACAATGCCACATTTGTTATTGCTGACAATACGTCTCCCTCACATTTCAATAGGTACATCAGATGTGGCCAGATGTAGGGTTACCAACTGTCCAGAATTTTTCAGGACTGCCCAGAATTAAGGGACACTGTACAGAAAATGGAAAGGGCAGCATATCCTCCAGAAAAAAAGCCAGGAGATTAATTTTCTTTTAATTTAATTTGTTTTTAAGACTGCTCTTTGCAGCACACAGATGCAGAAGATGAAAACAGTCTTCTCTGTGTATGTGATGTAGGGTTAGGATCGGGGATGTGCAAAGGATAGGTGTTATACATTTGTGTGCAAGTTTGTGTATTCTAGGGTTAACATCAGGGTTACGTTAGGGGATAAGATATAGTATTGTTTGTGTGTCCAAGTGTGTTGTGTAGTGGCAGTCTTATGGGATAGATTTAATGAAGGTAATGTGTAGAGTTAAGGTGAAAGGGGCGGCATTATAGGGTTTGCACCTATTACTAAAGTGGTACAGGGGGACAAAGCTGACTACATAACTCACTTGTGATTCCCATTCTATCATATGACATTGTAAATATTTTCCATAAATGTATATAATTCAGTTATTGGATATTGATATAGCTCGATACTTTAGATGCAAGGTTTATTTCTGTGCATGTTAAACCAGTTGTAACTGCACTATATGTAATACAGCTGTCAACATCCTTTTGCATCTCCTTATTTAGCCTGGGGCATGGCTGAAAAGGATTCTCAGACCAGTTTACTGACCTGTGTAACTTGTTAACTCAGCAGACTAATTCACATGCAGACATCATATACTGTGGTTAACATGTCTGTATTTGTGTGCACTTCTATGTGGCCACTTGGGTTGTACCCCTTCATGTCACTTTCTTGATAGTCATATTGAGTAGGACTGATGTTCCAGATCTGACACAATGGGGTAAAAAATATGGTTTCAATGTACTAAGAAGCCATTGTTGCAGCTCTGGATTTTCTGTGGTCTAACAGAATTTATATGTTGGTAAAAACATCAGCAATTCATCATTAAATTTCAGACTTATTAATTAACTTTAAGTGCTCTGATTCTGCCCCCTCTCTTAATCTCTCTCTCTCTGTATATATAAGTTTTTGACTGTGTACCTCAATGTTTTTACTATGTACCTCAATGACTGTCTACTGTACTAACTAAAACTGTTAACTTCTAACCTTTTATGTATTAAAATCAATTGTATGTTCTATATTTTGTTCTCTCATGTACTGCATTCTATTGTACTGTGGAGCTTTTCTCCACGGGCCTCCGCTGAAAATGGACCTCTATCCAGTCGGACTTTCCTGGTAAAAGATTTAAATAAATAAATTATATATATGTATATATATATATATATATATATATATATATATTTTTTTTTTTTTTTTTTTTTTTCAACTTGGGTTTAGCTCTTGAAGGCTGAGGTTCACTTCTTAACCCCTTCCTACCTGAGCTAACATCCATTATACAGATGGCTTTTTTTTCTGTTTTTAGGGGCAGGTTAAGCTGAAAAGTGCAGAATTGCTCAGGACTTGCCACACTGACATTGTTCTGTAAATATGAAGCAGTGCCCAGGCATAGCATTACTCTATTACGTTTTTTCAATGATGCTGTCATTGCCTAGACTGCATTAAACTAGAGTTCAGCATATTTCTTTACCTGGTCAAATTTCTGTAACTTCTGTTCTTTCCTATGTGAACTGCTAAACGCTAACTAATTGGCTGGCAGACAGTTTTATTATTAGACATTTTGTTAGTATTTAGGGAACTGTATAAATGGCTAATACATACATTTGTCTTCAGTCTATTTGATTTTATGGTGAAGGGAATATTGTGTTAAGATCTCAGTTGGCACATTGCTTACATTAGATATCTCCCTTTCTGGATGCTTATTAAGAAATCTAGAAATATATACTTTCCTGCATTAGGAGGGAAGAGTACACCAGAATAATCTATCTTTTATCACTGCTACTGAACCAGAAACTGTGTTGCATTGTAAATGCTCAGCACTGAAAAATGTTCCTCTCTAGCAGAGGCTTTTTTGAATCACTTTGTAACAAAGATGCTTGGTATTTTGGGGCATTTTATGGAAACTAATGCAAATGGAATGAAAGACGAATTGCATTATTATGTATCGTGCTCAGTCATGCTAGGTTGTTGTACTTAATTATTTTGTTTGCTTTGTTTTCTTTGAAATAAACTAAATCATGCAAGTACTGTGCTTTTCAGACTTGAATTTCACAGTGTAGCTAAACAAGATTTTCTCCACGGTGGCAGATTATATTTTATCTAAACCATCAAGTGTTTCTTCTTTAGACTTCAGTATTTCTTAAGAACTTAATGAACCTGTTTTCAGTTTGCCCTCCATTCCTTATTGCAATATTACCAGCTTACCATTTTTTTAATGTAACATAGTCAATTTATTCTTCGAGGGCAGCAGGCACTGAATTTGTAGATGAAGCACTGAAATATAAAATTGTTTGCCAGCAGCAACCTCTTCATTAGTTACATATCTCTTTAATGTGAAATTATTCAGATGACTGTTACTTCTTAGGTTCATAGGTTCATAGGTTCATACTAGGCTATCTGCCCTAGGGCATTTATAAGCCTAGCCAGAGTGTGTTTGGCTTTCGCCGCCCATTTTAATTAATTTTGCTATGCCTTTTTTTGAGGTTAGTATACTGTGCCTCTGCCTAACAGTGACACAGAAGTGATAGCCGGGGTAAACCTACGATCTCCCATCCACTCATCAAGATTCCTCTTGAAGAGTGTCAATGTGGGACTCTGCCTAACCTGGACTGGGATTTTATTCCAGAGTGAAGGGAGCCTCTGGGTTATGAATCTGTCCCTCCAGCATGTCCTATTTATTTCAGTGCTGAGGTTCAAGTCTCTCGAGCGCGTAGCTCAATGGGATTTGGATTTTCTGAGGTGCAGCATGTCTATTAATTCTGAGTTGGACATGGCTTTATATGTCAGGCACAGATCGCCTCTGAGCAGGCGGTATGCCACTGAGTAGAGCTGGAGTTTCTTTAACCGGGCAGCATATGGTATCTGTTTGAGCCCTTTGATCCTCTTGGTGAGGTACTTTTGGGGTCTTTCCAGTTGCTGCAGGTGTCTGATAAGGTACATCCCAAAAGGGGCATTGTACTCAATTATGGGCCTGATGAGGGATGAGTAAAGAGGCACGATGACCTCCCCTGATCTAGATGTGAATCCCTTCATGATTAGGTGGGCTATATAAAATGTTTTTCTAACCACTTTGGCCACATGGTTGTCAAATGAGAGATTGCTATCAATTTGGGTCCCCAGGTCCCTAATGACTTCTTCTGTACTTAATGGATTACCACCTATGTGGTAATTTGTGGGCACTTTGTTTTTGCCAAAGGGGATGACTATACACTTTTTGGCGTTTAGCTTGAGGCCATGGCTCTGGCACCAGTTGTCTGTTTCTATGAGGCCCTTTTGGAGGATGCTTGTGTCGGCTGGAGAGTTTATGGTCTGATCTTACCAGTGAGGGATACACTTCTGGTCTGGAGAATAGTGTCCCCGTTTATGGTCTGATCTTACCAGTGAGGGATACACTTCTGGTCTGGAGCATAGTGTCCCCATGTTGGTGATGATCAGGTCCAGTATGTTTTCCCCTCTTGTGGGAGTGGTAACAAGTTGTTCCATAGCATTTGAGTTTATAATTTCTAGGAACCTTTGGGATAGGGTGTTGGAGCTAGAGTAGTGCTCCCAGTCTAGGTTTGGGTAGTTGAAGTCGCCCAATATAATGGTGTTTGGAGAGACCTTCATATTTTCCAGTATTCCCAGGAAGGCCGAGTGGGGTTCCTGTGTTTGGGAGGGTGGTCTGTAGCAGTCTATAAACTGGAAGGCAGTTTTACCCACTGTTAGTTGCACATGGATAGTCTCTGATGCTTCGTGCTGTGCCACCAACCTGGAGGTGTGGGTATCTTTGACGAATATTGATACTCCCCCTCCTTTTGTGGTTCGGTCCAAGTTTTGGGGCCGAAAAGCATGGTATGAGGTATAACCTGGTAGTGCTGGGGTGCTCGGGAGCCTTGAACCAGGTTTCTGTTACTGCACAGATATCGATGTTCTCCATGCTAAGGAGAGTTTCGAGTGCATGCATCTTGAGGTTTAGACTTCTGGCTGAGTAGCATTACTCTTAGTTTCTTGTCCCTTGTGATACCTATGGAGGTGGGTTTGTCTTTTGTGCCTTACCTAAAAAACGCACTATGGGGGAGCAAGAGCCTTTGCCAATATCCGAAAGCCCAGGGGTGACAGGTGCAAGCCATCCCTAGCGAAGCATCGTGGCTTGTCGAGCATGTCATCCCAGGCTGACAGGCATTGATCCCCTTTGAATGACACCAATACTTAAGCCAATTGTTGAAATTGATCATCTTGTCTTCATATTGTGGCATCATTCTTGGTGAGGGTAAGATGCTACTCAAGGTCAGGGTCATACTGGCCTGGGATACATGCTCAGAGAGCTCCTCTATGTCTCTTTTCATGTAGTCCAGGGAGGTACATCTCAGGTCATTCACACCAGCATGGACAATGACTGAGTCATATTTGTACTTGCCTTGGAGTGACCTGAGTGCTTGTGTTATGTGGCGGATCCTAGCGCCCGACAGGCAGCTCACCATGACCTTCTTCTTGTTCAGCCTGGTGAGCAGGATGTCAGTGTGCCTGACGATAGCGTCACCTATTACAAGTGTATCAGGTGTGTTGTTTAGCCTTAAGGGCTGTGACTGTTTGGCACACTGGCTTTGTGAGCTATGTGTTGCATGTGTTTTGTTTTGGGGTAGCGGTTGCTTGGGTGTCTGTTTTGGAGGTCTCTGCTGCTTAGGCAGATTTTTATTTAGAGCCTCCGAGCATGTTTTTGTGTGCTTATGTGTTTGGTTTGTTGTCATGGTAGGTCTATGTGAGACTGGAATTGTAGTGAGTGTGGTTTCCTTCTCCTCCTGACTGGTTACGCCAGTACTGAGTTGAGAGAGCTTAGCCTCCAGTTTGGCTATATGGTTGCATCTCTCACATGTGTTGGAATTTGTTGGGAGGAGGAGAGGGTTGTCTGTGTACATGAGGCAGTTGTAACATTGCCTCAAGATTCCCAGATTCACCAGCTGGACCAGAGAGGAGATTGACAACTGACCTTTGGACATGCTAGAATAGTATTGGGAATTCCTTTATAATTGAAAAAAAAGGCCAATGGGGAACAAGGTACTCTACGGGGAGTTTGTGAGGGTGTAGTGCTTTTAATTTTTTAGAGCTGACTTATATAATTGCTTTAGTGAGCAAGTGCCAGGTAACTTAAATGCAATGTGTTACAGGTAACTTAAATGCAAAAATGACAAACAGTAACTTTCTTTCAAGTGAAACAAGGAAATAAGTACAGTAAGCAATGCAGATATCACTAGGGATCCACAGAAGTGCTAAAAGGCTGAATTTTAGTTGGAATTAGCGTTTCAGGGAAATAAACAAACAACAAGCATACAAACAAAGCTAAATTCAGCAGGCCTAGATCTAGTCTATGCTACAGCAAACAAGGTGTACCAATTTCAGTAATAAACAGTTAGAATATGCAGGCACTATAAGCCTTTAACCAGAAATTCCCAGCTCAGAAGGGCAGAGTCCAGCCTCTCCTCCCACAAGAGTGCAGACCGCGATCCTTCTTAATGTAAAATAACTGGCCTGAAGCCCAAGTGCTTAAACCAGAGCTAATACACTTTTAGAATAACAGACACTGAGCCCTCAATCAGCAGTTCCCAACTTAGAAGGATGTAAGCTACCTGTCCTGCCACCACAGTGCAGGCCACAAACCTTCCTAATGTAAAACAACTGGTCTGAAGCCCAAGTGCTTAATCCAAAAGACTTAGAAATGATAGCTACACTTTAATCAAGTTACTACCAAGCAGTAATAAATACAACTGAATGCTTTAAAGAATGCCTGGATTAGTGCTCAAGTTATACAAACAAAGCTAGATTCAGCAGGCCTGGATTTAGTCTATGCTACAGCAAACAAGGTGTACCAATTTCAGTAAGAAGCAGTTCAAATATGCAGGCACTATAAGCCTTTAACCAGAAATTCCCAGCTCAGAAGGACTGAGTCCAGCCTCTCCTCCCACAAGAGTGCAAAACACAAACCCTCTTAATGTAAAATAACTGGCCTCAAGCCCAAGTGCTTAAACCAGAATTAATACACTTTTAGAATAACAGACACTGAGCCCTCAATCAGCAGTTCCCAACTTAGAAGGATGTAAGCTACCTGTTCTGCCACTACAGTGCAGACCACAAACCTTCTTAATGTAAAACTGGTCTGAAGCCCAGGTGCTTAAACTAAAAGGCTTAGAATGAGTTACACCAAGCAGTAATAAATACAATTGAGTACTTTTAAGATGACGCAAAAGCAAAATAAAGTAGGAAAAAACACAAATACAGTAAAAGCAGATAATTTTTTTTTTTTTTTTTTTTTGTGTAAAGAGAGAAAGGAGTAGCAGAAACTAAACTGATTGGCCTTCTCAAATGCTCTCCCTGTACTGGGTAGAATGAGGTAATGTCACTAGACTGGGAGGAGGGTCCCAGATCAAATTTACACTAGGAGCGGGCAACTGCAAAGCCACCAACTATAAAAACACTATACCAACAGGGAGGAAGGGTGGGAAACAAACTGCAGAAATGTTACTCACAGCTGAAAAGCAGCAGTGAACCTTTAAATGAAAGTTTTAAACAGCTAAAGGAGCCACTAGAAAAAAGAGTTTAACTGCAACAAGTTATCATAAACAAACAACCCAACAGATGCTTAATAAGAGTGGACAATTTCCAGTTAATACCTCACACAAAGTGAAACTAGCTAGAAAAAATACACAGTACACAAAGTGCTATAAATAACAAAGAAATAAAGAACAAAATAAACAAAAAACAGGATACTTAATGTTATATATTATAGCTCCGAATTTGCTGAATGTCCTTCCTTCGATTAGCTCGGTGTAAAATGGCAGAACACTCACAACTGTAGTGATTATGCATATTGACTGATATTGGTAGATTGTAATGACAGATTGTAATGACAGAAGTTTGAGTGGCCTTTTAACTGGCTACGTTTCTGGTGTCATTCTAAGGGGATCCAGTATCGGTCTCCCTGGGATGACATGATTGACAGACCTCGATGCCTTGCCAGAGATGGCCTGCATCTGTCACCCCTGGGCTTCAGGATACTGGCCAAGGCTCTTGCCACCCCTATAGTTATTTTTTAGGCAGTGTTCCAAAGATAAAATTACCACCATAACAGCTACAAATAAATGCAATCTGAGGGTCATCTTGCTCAACGCTAGAAGTCTAAATCTCAAAATGCACTCGCTCAAAGCACTCCTTAAAATGGAGAACATAGACATTTGTGCTGTAACATAGACCTGGTTCAAGGCAGCAGAAAGCACCCCTGCACTACCAGGCTATAACTCATTCCATACCTTTTGGCCCCAGAACTTGGACTGAAGCTCCAAAGGTGGTGGTGTTTCCATATTCATAAAGGATGCACAGACCTCCAAACTGTTAGCCCAACATAATGCATCAGAGATACTTTAGGTGCAGCTAACACTGGGTAAGACAGTGATTCAGGTCATAGCCTGTTATAGGTCCCCAACCATTTCCCAAGACTCACACTCCACGTTCCTAAGCACCCTGGAGAATATTAGGATCCAACCTAACACTCTCCTATTGGGCGACTTCAACTACCCCTCCATTAACTGAAAAACTGCTCATGTACCAATACACTTGCCCAACATTTCCTGGAATTAATTAATTCCAATGCCCTGGACCAGCTCGTTCTTATCCCCTCTAGAGGTAGCAACATACTTGACCTGGTCATTACTAACATGGGTGACCATTGCTCTACATTAATAGTCATCTCCTACCTGGTTAGATCCAACCACAAACTAATCACCTTGGAAATCCACATCCCCCCCACCCCCCACCCCCGCAAAGGTAAACACCATAAAAAAATTATCCAAAGCAAACTTTGGGCTCCTAAAAACAGAGATGGCTAAATTCATGGCACCCATGCAAATGGAGAATAGTTGCATGATCACCAAATCATACACCAATGCACTGTACAAACACATACACAAATGCATGGATCTTGCCATACCCAATAGAACCAAGACATTCTCCTCCAAAAAAAGGAAGCCAATCTGGTGGTACCCTGCCATAAACAAACTCTACAACAGAAGGAAGAAACTGTTGCAGAAAAAGGTGAAGTTCCAAGACTGGAAAAACTCCCTTAACAGCCTCAACAAAAAGTTGAGTTCCCCTCATCAAATCCTCTAAAGCTAGCAGATAGCAAAGACAACCACAACGCCTTCTATAGTTATCTATACAATCTCTATGGCAAAATACCCAGATTTGCACTGAGCTACTGCACAATGGTACCTCCTATACCAAGCCAACATATATTGCCAATATACTGGCCGACAGATTCAGTGCCAACTTTACCTCCCCCTCCAAAGGACCAATCACAATACCAGCAGATTGCCAGGCACCCAGTATTACTGCTGCACGGGTTAAAACAGCACTTTCCAAGGCCAAGAATACAGCTTCTATGGGACCTGATAATATCCCTGGTTGTGTTCTACAAGAACTACAGAGTGAACTGGCACCTCACCTGTGTGCCCTGTTCAATCACAGCCTCACTTCTGGCTTTGTCCCTTCTGAATGGTGTACTGCTATAGTCATCCCTCTCCATAAAGGATGAGTGACTACAGACCCAGGGAACTATCTCCTCCTTAGCCTTACATGTCTGATATGCAAAGCTATGGAAGGCATCATCATGGAGCTAATAAACAAGGATATAGGGAATCTCCAAACACTGGATCCCACACAGTTTGGTTTTGTGAAGAGTAGATCATGCCTGCTCAACTTGGTCGACTTCTTTGAGTCAGTCACTATAGCTGTGGATGAAGGCAAGGTGGTTCATACAGCCTACCTTGATCTGGCCAAGGTCTTTGATACCATTCCCCAGTCAGGAATCATAGAAAAACTCACTAAGCTAGGTGTCAACCCCTATATCACTAGGTGGGTTGCAAACTGGCTCACAGCTAGAACCCACAATGTGAAAGTAGCTGACTCCAAGTCAGACTGCCAACCAGTCACGAGTGGAGTCCCACAGGGATCGGTTCTGGGCCCCCTCCTGTTTGGTATCTACTTCTCTGAAGTCCAGGCCAAAATGAAGGGACTCTGTCTGACAAAGTTCCCAGACGATTGCAAGTTGGGAGCATTTATTAACTCCCCAAGTAATGTTGACATCCTACAGAAAGGCCTCACTGAGACCAACAACTGGTGTCAGAACCATGGACTTAAGCTTAATGCCAAAAAATGTGTTGTCATCTCCTTTGTGAAAAACCCAGTTCCCATGAATTACCACATTGATGGTAGTCCACTGAACACAGAAGGCATTATAAGAAATCTGGGAACACAGGTTGACAGCAACCTCTCTTTTGACCACCACATTGCCACTGAGGTCAGAAAGTCCTTCTATGTGGCACATCTCATTACTAATGGTTTTGCATCCAGAAGAAAGAGGTCATTGTCTCCCTCTACATTTCCCTCATTAGGCCAGTCATCAAGTACAAAGCCCCATTTGGGATGTACCTCACCAGACCCCTGCAACAACTGGAGAGGCTGCAAAAGTACCTCACAAAGAGGATCCTAGGCTTTAAACACTTGCCCTATATGGACAGATTCAAAAATCTCCAACTATTCTCTGTCTCATATCACCTACTTAGAGACGATCTCTGCTTGACTTACAAAGCCATGTCTGATCCAGCTCTGTTAGAAATGCTACATCTAAAGAAATCCCAATCCCTCAGCACCACATGCTCCAGAGACCTCAACCTCATTCCCACAATCAACAGAACGTGCTAGAGGACATGTTCATAACCCAGAGACTGCCTATGCTATGGAATAGACTTCCCATACATGTCAAACAGAGCACCTCATTGGCCCTCTTCAAGAGAAATCTTGATGTGTGGATAGGAAATAGAAAATTCACCCCGGGGATCACACCAGTCGCTGTACTCGACAGAGGCACTGGGAACTAAGGTCGGGTGGCACAATGCCAGGGTAATCTTATAGGCTAGGCTTGTAAAGACTCCAGGGCCATTAGCCTAGTACACATCTATGAATCTATAGTTGAAATGTTCCCAGTTGGGCAGTTCTGTCATTATTGGTTCATAAGTTTTGTTTCATTGCTTAGTGGAAAAAGGTTCAAAACTATACATTTAAAACACTCTGCATTATCCAAGGGATATAATTTGATTACTATATTACTATATATTATAATTTATGAAGCAGCGGTGGTGCAGTGGTAGCATTATCACCTTACAGCAAGAGGTTCTCCCGTTCGATTCTCAGCTGGAGTGCCTTCTGTGTGGAGTCTGCATGTCCTCCCCATGGTCGAGTGGCATTTGAAAGACATGCGTAAATGGGAGTGCCTTCCTTGAAGGTTGGGTGTCGAGCTGGCATCTCGGCACTGTAAAAATCTACTGCCAATCATTAGCAGACCGGAGTTCCACTGTGGCGACCCCTAACCAGGAAAAGAAGAAAGAAGAACAAACTATATATTATAATTTACTACAATCAGGAAGGTAAATCAAAGAACTTTTGCATGGTCATACAAATGTGTGCAGGGGGCCTATGATTTGAAAACAGCCCAAAGGTAAACTTAATCTGCCACTGGCCAGATGCATTTTCTTTGAATGTGGGTTTCAATGCTGTTTCAATGAATGTGAGTTTCAAAGGCAGAAAACTTTTAATGCTAAGTCTGTTTTCACTGTGAGACTGTATTACTTTGTTTAGTAAATGTCTATCAGTGTTTGTGCTATAAAATTTGACATAAAAGTTTTAAATTAAATCCAAATATATATATATATATATATATATATATATATATATATATATATATAATCATTGCAGAAGTAAAACAGAAAACAGTATGCACACAGTGTTTATGGCAACTGGGAAGAAATGGAGAAATAGCCAAGTGATGGGA
Source organism: Protopterus annectens (assembly GCF_019279795.1). Taxonomy (NCBI): domain Eukaryota; kingdom Metazoa; phylum Chordata; order Ceratodontiformes; family Protopteridae; genus Protopterus; species Protopterus annectens. The sequence goes on along the minus strand of NC_056735.1, from coordinate 999,748,864 downwards.
CACTGGAATGGGTGCATAGGAGGGGACAGGGTACCAAAATTACACACATTTTGTTTTTGCATACATGTCCAGAATTTTTTACATGAACAGTTGGCAACCCTAGACCGGAGTCCAAGGTTCTCTGCCTGGTAAGTGTGCTACTTTTGTTGTATGGATCATATATACCTACATATGTTAATGGATGATATTTTGCCCTGTTATGCTTAGCCAGAGTACAATACATGTATGTTAAATGTTGGTGGGGTTAACTGATGTGCTTTGAATGGTTAATCACAGTTGTGTATTTGCAGGAGCAGTAACACATATGCACTTATTCTTGAAGAGGTCTATGCAGTCTGCTATACAGGAGGTAATCACTCACGGATGCCTGTTCACACACAAAATGGAGATGGTACATACCTGAGGCAGTGACACTAGAAGTGGCATAGTATGTTCAATACGGGTGCACTCTGTTTTAGGTGTAGGTCTATCACATTTGTTGACATATTGCTTAATGCACAGATGTGTAGTACTGTCAACATTAAACAGACATAGCTGCAGTACATGTTATAAAGGGCCTGTCTTGTCTATGTATGTTGTAGTCTGCTTGTGTGTTGTGCATGAGATTGGAAATAAGAGTGGTATGTGTAACACAGTTGTGGCTCCTCACCTGCATGCATATGTGTGTGGATTACCATACATAATAGTGTAAGTAGTAATTTACTTATTTTGTCTTCCTCCTCACAGGTGACTGTGGGGGTTGGAGTGTGTCCACCTCACAACCTGATGTCAGTGCCTCATTGGACTCTGATGATGATGGTGGTCATAGTGAGGCACAGGTGGGGTTGTTGGGGGCTGAATCTGTCCCATGGGTTTACAGCCCACTTCCTCACCCATTGTCTCCGCACAGTCAGTATGCCCACACATACCCAGTCCCCTGCGGCCACAGATATCAGACAGAATGTGGCCACATTGAACAGGACAGTGTGGTAACTATGGCATCAGTGAGTGTAGACATCAGCCATAGCCAGAGAACTGGCGAGGTCCCACACAGGCAGATTGACAGGGGTGCTCAAAGGAGGATTGCTGCCTATCCAACACCTATCACAGGTGTCATATCACGGGTCACTCAATGCATGTATCGGTCCATCATGGAGGCATAGGCACATTCTGAATGCAACAGTAGACAGATGCTCAAGATCATGGATGCATCACTGTCTGACATCCATGACTCCCTCAGCCACATTGGTGATGCCATGCATCATTTCACTGATGTAATGGACAGGCAGTGGGTTGAGACATGTCAATCCTTGACCGCACATTGTCTGTGCTAGAAAATATGGTGAGAGTAGGGCATTGGACACATGACCGTAGGTCAGCAACATCATCTGTTGAGAGTCCATGTGGCCCTGCACACACACGCTCCTGTAGTGGCAGTACCTCCAGCACTACAGAAGGGAGGGTGCTGCCCACACCACAACATGGCATGCCATGGGCACGTGGTCCTGGGTGGTCCTGTGAGGGACACGGGCCCATCAGACACCAGTCACCATCAGCAACTAGTACCGCATCTGACCCTGGGCAGTGTGGTGCTGGTGCCACTCCTGGTACAGTCAGTTCCTGTGTTCATGGCCAGAGACTGTGAACTGTCCATACTGCCATGTACAATCCACAGCTGTCTGACATATGCACATGTAGGGCTAGCACATGGCTTGACTGTGTAAGTGCACACACTCAAACATCACTGTGACATGCAGTCACCAACAGACACATACAGCACCTCTTCATGGCCCAGATGACCAGCACCCCTTCCTGACTCACACACATGATGTCAACTGTTTGGCACAGCCTAGGCCTCTGGCACCCCCACACCACACCCTGTGCATCTGATTATACCTGTGTGACATCCCTGCCACCCATACCATCGATGCAGGGGCATGCAAATATGTCCCTGATGCACAGGGTGACTACATTACATTACATGACATTATGATGTGCGGTAGTGTTATGCCATGACAGGTGCTGTAAGCTGGCGTGTCGTGAGTACACATCAAAGTGTTTGTATCTGTGTTGCATGATGTTAGATTGGCAGTAGTGTTGCAGACTGACAAGTGTCTCTCAGAACTTTGCATGTTTCTGTTCCAGGGGTCTGAGTGGCTAAGCTGTGGAGACTTAGTGGCAAAACAGCGGCTCAGGATGGCATGGCTGCAAAGCATAACTATGACATCAGCAAGGTACGCCAGTATTATGTGCATGGTTACCTAGGTGCGTATGTGCAGAACAGTTTGTCAGAGACAATGGGGGTGGACAGTGTAATCCTGCATGCATACCCAGTGACAAGGAATGCTACCCTTGATACATTTCACCTGGGTGTTCTGTACCTACAAATGTAGGTGGTGGCGGATAGCATTTATACCTAGGTAGATGTGGGCTATTTAGGGACAGCAGCTGCTTATGGGGCCTGAAAATGTATAACCATTGCACACAGATAGGTATGACAGGCACACTGCAGTAAGGGGAAATATTTACCCACACACACACGCACACACAAACACACACACACACACACACACACACACACACACACACACACACACACACACACACAGTTACCCTTATTGAGATTAGAACCCCTACCTATATAGTAGTATACACTATAGCACTAAGTACTTATTGCATGCACTATGGAGCTTATCTGCTATGAGACTGACAGACAGTGCTGTTACGGTGGATGACATCAGCAGGCCTTGCAAAGGAGGCCAATGTTGTGGAGAATGCTAGTCACAGGGCCATAAAATGATTGGCCATTGCACAGACATAGGCCTGATGGGCACGTCTGTACTGCTGTATGGGAAATATCTGCATACACACACACATGCATAAGGTGGCTGAGGAGAGATTAGAACCCCTACCTACCTACTACTACACACTACAGCTCACAGTACTAGTTGCATTTGCTATACATGTGGCTTCAGCCACACTATCTGTGGGCTACGCAAAGTGGCCTTGTGTTACACCACCTGTGTGGCCTACAGAATGAACCTGCTTTATGCTGTTATTGTATCTAGTGTTGTAGCAGTGGGGTACCTGTTAATACCCCTGCTATGTGTGCACAGGTACCACTATCGCCATTTCTGACAGTTTGCAATCTTCTAGGTGGAGAATTGGCTAGTGACAATATATATATACATACATATATATATATATATATATATATATATATATATATATATATATATGGTTCTACCTCACTTCACTGAAAACCCATTTCACTGACATTCATTTCACTGAGACCAAATCACCTAAAGTTCACTTCATTAACAACTCATTTCACTGAATCTCATTTCACTGAATTGTAAGTTATAGATTTGATATGGCAGTGTGTAAAGTACTGTGAGGAAAGTAAAAAGTATATGCCCTTTTACCCACTGTAGTGCAACCTGGAGTTAGTATATATAGTTAGGGGGGTGTGGGGGGCACATCCCTCCAGGTTGGGTGGTGTGGGGGGCGTAGCCCCCCACTTAGTTTGGTTTTATACTGTCTGTTTTTTGTTAAGAGGATATATAAGTAGTTTTTAAGTTGTGGAAAGAGGTAGACATTAGTTTTGTGAGTTTGTTTGTGTATGGTTTTCCGTTTAGTCTTGTGACATTTAGCATTTTAAGCTGTCGGTGAAATTAAATTCAGTGAAATGAGTTGTCAGTGTTTTGAACTTTAGGTGATTTGGTCTCAGTGAAATGGGATTTTGGTGAAGTGAAGTAGACCCATATACATATATATATATATATATATATATATATATATATATATATATATAGGTGTACTTGAAAACACCAACATGCCAAAACACTGACGACGAGAACACCGAGACCGGAAGATCGACAACTGAGATGACCAACAGTTTAAAAGCCCTACGCTGAGAACACCGACATGTTAAAGTAAGTGTGCGATAGTGACAGACTTTAGGGTTAGGGGTGGGTTAAGTGAGTTAGGGTTAGGGCACGGGTTAGGTGAGTGTGCGATAGTGACGGACCTTAGGGTTAAGGTTTGGGTTAAAATTAGTGCAGAGATAGTTGTGTATGTAAGGTTTAATGTAGGTTTGTAAGGTTTTTGGTGTGCTTGTGTTGTGTGTGTGTTTTTCGTAAAAGGTATTTGTTTTGTTTTGTTGATTGTCGGGATTGTGGTTTGTTGGGCATGTGAAGTTTCATGCTTTTAAACTGCCAGTTATCTCAGTTGTCGATCTTACAGTCTTGGTGTTCTTGTCGTCAGTGTTTTGGCATGTCAGTGTTTTCAAGTAGACCTATATGTATGTGTGTGTGTGTGTGTGTGTGTGTGTGTGTGTGTGTGTGTGTGTGTGTGTGTGTGTGTGTGTGTGTGTGTATATGTGTGTGCCACATACTGATAGTTAATGGTAATCATGTCTGAGGGGGATAGGGAGAGACAGATACGTATACATAACTGTCTGTATGCACAGAGATATCTTCACTTCTCATTTCTTTAGGCAGATGAGACATCAGACATGGGCTGAGATTAGCTAAGTGTAAAACAATGCCCAGTGTGACTGTTAGTTTTTACAAGGTGACTCCTGTTCAAATCTACCTGCACTCCAGTTCGGGATTTTGTGTGCTACAGACAATTGGCTGCTGCACCTGATTCAACAGTCCAGCACCTCCCTGATATTATGTCCAAGGGATTCCCCGGCTGTGTGATCAACATAATATATGACTCATATCTAGCGAATGAACAGATTGTAATAGACTGTAGAGGGGTTTGCATCACATGTATGGTACATTTTAGATAGCACTGTGATTTCCTGGTACATCAGTGAAAAATCATTATAGATTGGCATTAGGAACACATGACAGATATTTGAGTTACTGATTCCATACACACCAGGGAACCCATGCTACTGCATGGCCTGTTATTCTCTGTACTTTCTGCATTTGTCTGGCCACTAGTTAATCCTTCTCCTTATATTTGGGCCTTTGTCCCACTCCTGTTCATGGGTTTGTCCAAATTTCCTGCTCTAAGTGGTTGTAGACATGCTGTGACTGGGATACATGATGTAACACCACACACAGTGTTACATTCTTCACACCTCTGACTGTACATGTTTTGCAGGATGTCCAGTGTTCTGCCCCATATGTCTGCTCTGTTCCTCAGACAGTTGCATTTTTCTGGTAATATACTACTAATTGGTGCCCACTGGATTGCTATCCGTACCGACAGTTGCGTGATGGCCTTTATATCCTGCTGCTACTCTGACTTGCTATACAACCTGCTGCTAAACTAGTCACCTACTAGGTTACTAAGAGCATGTCTACAAAACTCTCTACCTGTATACTACACCCCAAACAAACCAAATACCTCATGCATCATCTTATCTCTATCCTTCTCTCTGGGGACATCCACCCAAACCCAGGCCCCTCTACCACACCGAATCCAACCCCCAAATCCCCCACCCCCCAAAGCAACAGGCAAACCCCTCCACTTCTCAGCTCTAAATGCTTAGAGCCTATGTAACAAAATTCCAAACCTTCATGTCTGGCTTCTACATAACCTGCCCAATATTCTCGCCATCTCAGAAACCTGGCTTAAGCCCCACATAGAAGATTGTGAAATAACTCCTCCCAAATATCGCGTGTTAAGGAATGACAGAACACAAAAAAGGGGGGTGGTGTAGCACTCCTTTACTCGGCATCCCTCTTAGTCACCTCCTATACCAAACCCTTTCCCAAATTTGGCAAGGCAGAAATAATACCAGCCCTACTCCACCTAAACAAGCATAAACTCATATTTGTTCTCTCCCTCTATATTCCCCCTGGAGACAATATCTCATCCCTTAAAGATATTTTCTCCTGGGTCTCTACCAAAATTACTCACCAAACCATAATCCTGGGAGATGTGAACATAAACTGGGCCACAATCCAATCTCCCACTAACTCACTCAATATTAACTTATATAACTTTGCACTACTAATTAATTCCACTACCAGGCCTTCCAAGAACTCCATTACTGGAAGTACAATAGACTGGATTTTAGTATTCCATCCTCACTATATCTCTGATAATGGTATTCTCCAAGACCCACTAGATGACCACTTCTCCACTTTTGCCCACCATCTCGACTCTTCCATACAACTAACTCACACCAATATTTCCACTCGCTGTCTAAAGAACTTCAATTCTGAAACTCCTCAAATGCACTGAAAGGTGCAAACTGGAACCCATTAAAGACTCTTCCCCTGGATAATGCTCTCTTCTACTTTAACTCTACTTTCACAAACCTGCACAACTCCTTTGCTTCTCTAAAAACAAGACGTATAAAAAGTAACCCTGTACCCTGGTTAACCAAAAATACCCTAGCTATCGTGTGACTCTGTGACAAAGCCTGGACATGTTACTATAAAAAAAAAACACTATCACCCTAAACGAATATAAAACACTGTGAAATAAAGTAAAAAAACTTATTACCTCAGACTGGAAAGCCTATTTCTCCACTCTCCAAACCAATCACAACACCAATCCCAAACTATTTTGGAAAGGAATCTCATCTCTCCTCAACCCAGGAAAAAAAGAAAACTCTTGCCCCAACCCAGATACCTCTGACTTGGACTTAGCCACCCAATTTAACTTTTTCTTCACAGAGTCCATAAACAAGCTAACATCATCCTACACCGACACCTCTACAACCCCTCCTCAGCGTGCACCAATCTCTTCCTCCCCTAGCATCCCTTGCCCCCAACCTCTACTTTTCTCTATCAATCCCATCTCTATATCCACCATAAAAAAACTTCTCCTAAAATTAAAACCTGGTTCCAATGCCCCTGATGAAATTCCCTCCTACTTTCGAAAAGTAGCCGCAGAAGCCATTGCTCTCCCTGTCAGCATACTGATTAATCGGTCTCTCAGAAAGCTAGGTCCCCCAGCTCTGGAAAGAAAGACTTTATTATTCCTCTACATAAAGGAGGTAATAATAATGACATTCCAAACTTCCACCCTATTGCTATCTTATCCCTTATATCTAAGCTTTTTGAAAAATGTATCCACCAACAACTCTTACCCTATCTCATCAACAACCAGCTTCTTACCCCCACACAGCATGGATTCAGACCCAGTCATAGCACCTCCACTGCTCTCCTCTCCTTCCTTGAAACAATTAACAAGGCTCGTGATTCCAGCCATTTCGTGTCCACCCTTCTCCTCGACCTCTCTAAGGCATTTGACACTATTTCCCACAACCTGCTTCTTAATAAACTTTCCAAACTAAACCTATCCCCTTCCTTTACCAAGTGGTCCTCCAGCTAACTCATAACCAGACAACAAGTAGTCAAATGGAATAAAGCCCCACAGGTGTCCCCCAAGATTCCATTTTAGGCCCCCTACTATTCAACATATTCATTAACGACTTCTACCAAGCTATTCCAAACTCCAGCCTCATCCAGTATGCCGATGATTATACTATTATCTGCTCCTCCCCTTCTATCCCCACTCTGAATAAGTTTACCCAAACTGCCTTCTCCTCTACTGAGCAGTGGATGCTAGACAACCATTTGACTCTTAATGCAACCAAAACTAAATGTGTTACTCACTGCCTCCAAAACCTCCTCCCTAGATAAACACTCATTTATAATCACCAGCACTAAACTACTAGAAGTACTCATAGATGATCAACTAAAATTCAACAAACATTTACAAGCAAATATAAAAAAACCCCACAAAAAACGTGGTATGCTATACCGCCATAATCATTATATCTTTCCTTCCACTAGGCTCATACTAGCCAATACTTATCTCATCCCATCCCTCCTATATGCTGCATCTATCCTCACCAACCTGCAATCCTCCCTCAAAACAAAACTCTCCTCCTGTTATAACAAGATATCAAAATTTGCAGCAGGTCACAGAGCCATTTCTCACTATTGTAATTCTCTTCACCAACTAAACTGGCTTGAGCTACCTAACCTCCTCACTTATACCCAACTCATCCAAGCACACAAACTCATTTACAACCCCTCTCTTTGTCCCTCCCTAGCCACTACCTTTGAAATGTATGAACCAGAAAGACTTCTAAGATCTAATTCCCAAAAACCAATTAAATTGCCCAAACCCACATGTCCAGCTGGGAATCACCTAATGTCCTCCTCTCTTGCATGCCTCTGGAATTCTCTACCATCTCCTATCCACATCACCGGCAGTCTCTCCTCATTTAAAACCTTGCTGCACTCACACCTAACTTCACAATGGAAGTGCTCCTGTTCGCATCCTCCCTAATTCTTCTAATACCACTTCCTACTCTCCTAGAATTAAATACGTCATCACTGCCTCCTATAATTCCACAGCTCATTAAACTATTTGACCAACTACTTAACAGTTACCCTATGCTGCTACTTTTGTGTGAAAAAAAGTGTTTTTTATTGCTGTTTTACAAACTATACTGATGTATTCTATCATTGTTAACCTTTCTTATTATATTTACTTTGTATTCCTATGAGATAATCTGTAATGTAAATGTGCAATGTGTACTATGTATTTGTATTTTTCTGGAGATTTTCTCCCCAGGACTCCATTGAAAATGTGCTCCTTGTGGCCCAGTTGAACTATCCTGGCAAACAAACTGCAAATTAATTAATAAATAAATACATGTATAATGTCTGTTGTCTAGCTTTATTGCAGTAACAGATTGTGAAGCTTAATTCCTGACACTATCAACTGTATGTTATGGTAAATAGTACATGTATCCAGGCTGTTTGGGACAGCCCTGGGATTGTGTGGTCTGCTGATATATCCTTGCAAACATACTCTGTTACTTCAGTTGTATGTGAACACTGATGTGTTGGGGGTAGGGGACTGTAGCATTGAGACTCGTGCATCTGTCTTATGACACCACCGTTTGGCCATTCCCTTACATACTGCAGTGGGTTTTGCTGCCTTGTAGTCTACTGCATATTATGGGGCAGTAACTATTGTCAGAGTACCTGCTGTCCCACACAGCTGTTTGTTCTCTGCAAGTAGCCCAGTTGCCCACTCTATTCCCTTGCAACAAATATGGCAGGTCCATACATATGCTACGATAGTCTAGTACCATGTACATTTATTATAAAAGAGAGTGACTTACCTTGTGCATGCAGCAGTTGAGATACCTGTGTTTCAAGGCTGAATCTGTCTGATACATGCAGTTCACAGCCAGTACATGGTAAGGTATAGGTTGTGTGGTGTGGCTGGCATCCGTTTTACCGTGTATGCAAGTAGGAGTAAGGAGTCAGTCCCTAGGACCCTAGGTTGTCAGTGCATGTGCTATGCATTGCCTCTTTGCCAAGGTCAGAGCATACTGGGCATGCCTACATCTGCCTACAAGGACAGCCTCAGGGAGTTCATACTCTGAGTTCCCTGTGGGTGTGGCTTCGGGGACCTTGGCACTGGTGGGGCGCTGTGTGTCCCTTCCCTGTGATGATCCTGCCGCAGCTGTTTCTGCAGGATCATATTCTATAGCATGGCACATACTGTGAACAACTGTGCACATGTGGCTGAAGAGTACTGCAAGGCTCCACCAGATATATCGAGGCACTGGAACCATGACTTGAGCAGCCCAAACACATGCTCTATAATCTTCATAGTTTGTGTGTGTGCCTCATTATGGCATTCTTCGGTAGGTGTGTGTGCATTTCTGATGGGTGTCATCATCCACGGTTAAAATGCATAGCTAAATTCCCCAGTAGATGGCTGTATGGGATGTCCTCCCTGGCAAATATCTGGTACAGCTGTGATGAGTGCCAGATATGGGAGTCATGATAACTGCTAGGGCTGCCAGCACATACATTCATAATGATGCCCTGGGCATTGCACATGACCTGGTAGTTGATAGAGTGATACCCCTTGCAGTTGACGTAGACTCCACCCTCCTCACTGGGTGGTGCTTTAATGTGTTAATGAGTATAGTCTATGGCAACCAGCAGCTCAGGGTAGTGTGCTACATGGTAGAAGAGAAGCATAGTGCTGCCCCTCTCCTCAGGGGTGCGGGGTAAATAAATGTGCTCACTGGCATGTGTTTGCATAGCAGCCAGGAAATGGTGAAGTACCATGAATGCAGAGGCTTGTGAGACCCCCATCATGTCCCCAGTTGGTCTTTGAAAAGTACATGTAGCTAGTATTCTAAGGGATACACATACCTTTGCCTCCACTGGGATGGGCTCCTCTCTGTTGGCTCTGGGTCTGAGTTGAGGGTGGCAGAGCTCGGTGAGTTCTTGTAGTATATCCCTGTCCACCGTGTAGTGCTCTACAGTCTTCAGATCATGTAGTTCCTGGATGGTTACCTTGGGCCTGAAGACTCTTCTCCTTCTCTATCTAAGCCTATTGTCAGTGGCAGCATCAGCACTGACCTCGGCATCTAGCACATACAGATGTAGCAGAGCAGCAGCAGCCCCTAGCATTCTGTCAGTTAAAATTCCCAAGTGTGTACTCCAATGATGCAGAGTGTGTGGGGAAAATCAGATTGTAGGGTGCATGCATACTTTATAGAACCTGGTGCAGATGCAGCTGTGAGATTGGCTAACTATGATGCATTCCACCTGCCAGGTACATTACTGAGGGGATCTGAATGGGCCAGTGTAAGTGGAACATGGGTTATCAGTAGTTTCTACATGATTGGTTTTCCCAGGCAATTTGCTTTTCTTTTTTTTTTTCTTGAACTGCCTTCCCTGCTAAGCGCTGCTGTATGGCATGAAAACCTGCAGGACTGGTGTAAACACTGCTCAGCAGTCTAGACACACACCCATGCATGGGCACACTCAGCAAAAACTAGCTAAAACACATCCCCCACAGCTAAACAAAGCTTAGCAGGACTGGACACACACACCCCTGCTTAGCTGAGAGGTGCATCTCACAAACGGGCACTGCTAAGCTCCAATCAGCTTATACACATAGTGGCACACCCCCTTTTCATGTCAGCTAGTTCTTCTGTGGACACCAACATGGTTCTGGTGCTACATGAATTTTATCTGCGGACACAGTGACCCATTTTTTCCTATTTAGTAACCCCAGCTCATTTGCATACAGATCTGTGCATACAACCTGGACACTTCACTATTCCAGGGCATGCCTCCTTAGCAACCACTGAAATCTATCATTGTACATACTGCATGCAGGACCCTATAATGCATTATCCTCAAATATTTCTTGTTTTTAGTTTTTATACATTTTAGTATTTTTTTAGCATAATGGCATGTTTGCGTGCTGCTGAGAGCTGCGCAAATGTAATATGGGTTTTAAAAAAAATATTTATTAAATTATTTTGCATGAGTTTTTGAACACACAGGGCATAGTTTTGCACATAACTATGCCTATTATGTAATTCCTGACCTTCTAAATGGGCTTTTACAGCCCCTGTTCCATTTTTACTTTTTTGTACATAGATATTTTCCGTGTACACTTCGGACACCAACACAGGGTCTGCAGCACTGCCTATCTGCTTGCTGGATCACTCCAGCACCCTCATTTGCATGTAGTTCACCTGCTTATGAGGTGATTTGCATGCCACAGACACTTCCATGTCCACACGCTCCTGCATGCCCTTCTGCTCTGTTTTCTGGATCGCACCAGCCTTACTTCCATGTTAGCTCTGTGCCACTAAGCCTACATGGAAAATCCATCTGTGTAGGCTTTATTGAATTCTCCCCAATAGTTTTGGCATGTTACAAATAGGAGATGAAGCAAAAAGCAAGGAATTAGACAGTATTTGAGCAGTGCTTATAAACAAAAATATAAGCCATTAAGGTAGTATGTTCCTGACACAGGTACTTCTTGGTGAATGTTACTGCCCTTACACTTACCTCAGAAGTATTCCCTGTTATCTTTAGTCATACCTTGCTGTATGTAGATATAAATGAGCTATGTTTGTTTGTTTGTGTCTTTCGGCTTTTCCCAGTTAGGGGTCGCCACAGCGGAACTCTGGTCCGCTAATGATTGGCAGTAGATTTTTACATACTGGCTTGCCGGGCCTAATGCACAATCTTCAACGAAGGAACGCCCATTCACGCATGTCGCTACACAGAAGATGCTCTAACTGAGAATCGAATGGGCAACGTCTAACTGTACTTAAGAAAATTTTAATAATACATCTTAACAGGTTGAGGGAGCTAGGTGCTAAGAAACTAACACTCAGATTCTAAAACACTTTTGAGAACAGCTGAGGATGTGAGTGCTGGAGATTCTATAAGACTTCACATGATAAAATATGCAGGCAGCTTCAGAGCCATTGTCCTGCATGCAGTTCCATAAGCTATTAAAATAGCACCACATATTTAGAATCATAAAGCTAAAGAAAAAGCTGGTGTAATGCACACATGACCTTTCTGGTGTAACCCAAACAATACAGGTTCATAAGTTCATAGGTAATTACTAGGCTATCTACTGTAAAGGGCTTTTTTAAGCCTAGCCATGCTTCCCATATGTTTTTTACAGGTTTTCATTCCACTCTTTTTGGGGTATAGCTTGGATATGGATGATCGAGCATTTGCAAGTGTTCTCTTTCTAAAAGGGACATAGGTGGCAGACCGGGGATAAATTCACAATTCTCCATCCACTGATGACTGCTCTTGAATAATGACACGAGGAACTCTGCTTCATTAGGATGGGAAACCTTTTCCAGAGAAGGGGTCGTCTCTGAGACATACACCTGCCCCTCCAATATGTCTTATTTATGTTGCAGATGAGGTTTGGGTCCCTAGATTGGGTGCATCTAGGGACAACGCAGTGGTGCAGTGGTTGTCGTGTCATCTCCCACCAAAAGGTTTTCCAGTTCAGTTCTCAGCTGGGGTGCCTTCTGTGTGGAGTCTGCATGCCCTCTCTGCATCCGTGTGGGTTTACTCTGGGTGCTGTGACTTACACCCACATTACAAAGACATGCATCTGGAGTGTTTCTTCCCAGGCCTCCACTGAAAATTGGCTTTGTTCCAAGTCGGACTTTTGAGGTAAACAAATAATAAATAAAATACATTTGTTTTGTGAATATGTAACAATTTCATAAGAGCTGGATTAGAGGATGCTTTGAAGGCCAGGCATACTTTATTTTATTTATTTTATTTATTCAACATTTGTTAACTGGGAAAGTCTGGCTTGGAACAAAGCCAATTTTCAGTGGAGGCCCGGGGAGAAATGCTCCAAATGCATGTCTTTGAACTTCTCAGCAGTTTGTAGGAAAATGTAAAAAGATAAGGTTTTGAGGTGGTCTGCAAAAGTCATGTTGTCTACACTAAGTGTTCTTTTTGTGAGAAACTGCTGTGGATGCTCCAGTTGTTGCATATGCCTGGTCAGGTACATACCAAAAAGGACATTGTTCTCAATGACTGATCTAATGAGTACTGAGTATAATGAAACAATAAAATCTTTGGATCTAGATGCCATACCTTTGTTACAGGAGATACATGATGGTCCAAGGCCAAGTCACTGTCTACATACATTCCCCAAACCCTGACAACAACGGCAATTCATAGTGGTGTATTATCAATGCAGTATTTACCAGGGATGGCTGTCTTTCCAAAAGATACTAGTATGCATTTTATTGGCATTGAGTTTTAAGACTATGACTCTGGCACCTGTTATTAGGGTCCCTATCAGCATCTCGAACGCTGACAATATCAAATTTGATATTGTCGCATCGAGAATGCCGAAACTGCAGAACGTCGAACGGGTAAACGGAAATCTCCGTAAGGGGAGATTTCCATTTACCTCATGTAGCGCGGTCTCGGAGTTGGTATATTTAAGTAGCGGGGGGTGTGGGGGGTGCAGGGGGGCTTGCCTACCTGCCTACACCAGTTAGTTCACCTTTTGTTTTTTTTTAATCAGCATTCAAAAATTGGATAGTTCGATCATGTAAGTTCAACATTTAGTGATTCAAACTATTTAATTTTCGAAATGCTGGTATAGATGCATGACTAGTCAGTATTAGGCCTTCTTGGAGGATGTCTATGTCATCGGGAGATTCTATGACTGCACCTAGTTTGCAGTCATCTGTGAGCTTAGTCATCCAGAAGCGTTTGACATCGGCCATTACTTCAGTGAAGCAGATGCCAAAAAGAAGCAGCCCCAGCACCATGATCTGAGGAACTCCACTGGTAACTGACTTTCTTATGGAAGTAAACTCACCTATCCAAACTTCTGTTAGCCAGCTGGCTATTCAGTGGGTGAAATAGGGGTTTAGACCTAATTTTGCGAGCTTGTCTAGAATGCCTGAATAAGGTAACATATTAAATGTTTTGTCCAGGTCAGGTTAAGCAGTATGCACTGTTTTTCCCTCAACCATTGATTGGTGACCTTCTCAATGAAGTCCACCAGGATGAGTAGGCATGACCTGCCCTTGACAAAACCAAACTGGGTTGAATTCAATGTCTGAACATTTACTGTGAAATTATTTATCATGTCTATGATTATTCTTTCCATGGCCTTACATATGAGGCTAGTCAGGCTTACGGGGTGTTGGTTTTTTGAGTCTGTGGATGGCCTGCCCTTATGCAAAGGTATAACAGTTGCAGACCTCCATTTGCTTAGCATAAAGCCTGTTTGGAGGCTATGATTGAATAGGGCTCCTAATGCCTCAGATGCTAGTAAGGAGTCATCCTGGAATATTGCCAGGTCCCACTGACGCAGTGTGTTTGGCCTTGGAGATTGTAGTGATGACCTGTTTCCTAGTGATAGGGGAGCTATAGTTGGGGTGGTGTTTCTTGAGTGGTGTCTGGGGAAGAAAGTGGGGAAAAATTTGGTAATGAATTTATTGGCCAGCAGGTTTGCTATATCTTGCAACTCAGTAAAGGTGATGTTCTTCATGCACATGTCCTCAGTCGCACATGGGTTCTGTGCCCTGCTATAACCCACAGCTTGGAATCCCTTCTTCTGATTCCCTGTGATTGGGGATTGGCTAAGCCCCTCAGGGTAGCCTAACCCCTGTCATAGAAAGTCAATTATTCAGTCTTTTAGTGCCAGCTGAAGAACTTACACAAATGAAACTCTTCAGCAGCCTACACTGGTGGATTACAGCTTTCAGACTCAGATAAGAGTCCTTTGAGAACATCCCTTCTTCTAGTATCTCCTTTTGATTTCCTTCTGAGTTGCCTACTGAACAGAAGTGTTATATCAATGAGATCATTTCTAATTTGCCGCAGGATTCAACATGTGCTTTGAGGATTGTCTTTGCAGCTGCAGAGAAGGTTTGCTTGGTTAATTAAACAGAATTTTTCTGAGGATTTAAAAAATAGATCTTAAATGCTCCTTTAAATTCTGAATGTGTTTGGTTTGCTGCTATCCAGTTTCTCAAAGGGTTGATAGAGGTATATTGATGCATAGGGTATCTTGAATATTTTATATTCCCAGGTTCTCCGCTAACCAGTGATCCAACTTCAAAGGGCAGAACAAACAGAAATCCGAGCCAACAAGAGTCAGGGTACCAAGTGGAAATGGCAGGAGGATAATGCTATCATCAAATAAACGGGTTTCATTTCCCAAAAAATATCTTTCTCCTGCTGAAGAATAACTATACCAAGACTTGGGGAATTCTGTCCCTCCCCCCGTAACCTTCCAGTGGGCATTAGCTCAACCCAGCAGCCTGGCCACATATGGTCTCAGACAAGAAATGCTGAGAATAATTCAATGAGGTTACTCTTGGTAGTGGAGAGAAAAGCCTCATCCTTCTTTCAGGGAATTCCTCCACAGCCCAAGACCAAACACATCAGTTCACTCCGATACTCCTTCACAAGGTACAAACAGGGATTATAGAACCAGTTCCTGTACCAAAAAATAGGAAAATTATTTTACACCAGAATGTTTTGGTACCCAAAAAGGAGCTATTATGGAGACTAGTGTTATCTTTATCATATCTAAATACCTGTCTGTTTCATGGTCACTTTACATCTGATGAATGCTTATCATCACATGCAAATTGTTCCCCAACTCCAAGCTGAACCTACTACTGTCCTGTCTCACACCCTCACAAAAAATTGTCTTCCTAGTTTGCATGATAGACACAGAAAAAAAGCAAGGCCTTTCTACTAGAAGAAATAATCCTGATTGTTTGGAAAGTTTTCAGGGATTTCCCCTTCAAGAAGTTGCTTCAGAGTTTCTGAAAATTCTAAGCCTCATGGCATCCATGATCCTCATGACACCACTGGCCAGACCCCACATGAGAAAGAGTCAATCCTACTTATAAAAAATGTTGGACTCGGCACCTTCTTCCTTGGATTTCCAGTTATCAGTGCTTGGTTTTGTGAAATGAGAGTTACAGTGGTGGAGGAATCAGATGTATCTCAATCCAGACCTATTCTTCTCCCTCCAGCTCCCATTTACATTAATTAGTCCAGATGGATTCATCAGATTTTGCATGAGGAACAGTGTCAAAGGGAG
This sequence comes from Protopterus annectens, assembly GCF_019279795.1. Classification (NCBI taxonomy): domain Eukaryota; kingdom Metazoa; phylum Chordata; order Ceratodontiformes; family Protopteridae; genus Protopterus; species Protopterus annectens. Next base: position 999,732,499 of record NC_056735.1, on the reverse strand, counting down.
TTGTAGTGCAAGGTGAGTCGGGTTCTTTAGAGGCTACAAAATACATAAACCTCAGAGAAATGTTTATCAGTGATTGAGACCTTAAAACTTCTTCACCACCTGTAGCCACTAGGTTCCCTTTTATTGGTCACAGACACCACCATGTACAAGGTCATACCCTTTTTTCTAGTTGGCAGTGGTGGTCTGACCTTGTACCCATTTGTTTGTTCAGGAACCACATGACTGTGGTGTTGTCTTCATTGCACTGAAGAAGGGTTGTTCTAACCCGAAAGCTTTGCATGCTTTTACCTTTGCGATTCTGTTGGATATTAAATTTGCTTCCTGACTTCACTGGTTTAGCTTTTTTCCTTTTGGATCTTGTTTATATACAAACGTGCACACACACCTGGGGAAGGCTGGCACATGTTTACTAGGTATGTCCTCTTCTGCCCAGACTATAAGGTAGTTCCGACTGCCACCAGCCCCTACTTATCAGCTGCTTAAGGCCCTTAACAGAGTGTCCAGTCCTACTGTGTAATGCTACTATTATCCAACTGGTAGTCTGACAAAGACTTGCAAAGCTATTTAGGAGTGTCACCAAATACATATGCAAGTACTTTAAGAGCTTAAATATGCCTCACAAATATCAGCCACAAAGATAGGTCTAAATATATTTAATAATAAATAATAAAAGAACAAGACAATACTCAGTACATCCAACACAGTTACTTCAGAGTTCAAACTCACAGGAAGTATTTAAAACAACAATATTACTGCTGGGTTATCTTGGATGACATCACTTTTTGTCACCTGACTTTAAGTTACCAAGCTACCCCCCCCCCCCCATTGCAGCCTTTGACATCTCCTTATGAAAAATGCATAGCCTTCAGATGTTTGCTGGTACTAGAAGACATAAAACAATAAAACATTTACAAAACAATGCAGAAGGCACCCTAGTTCTAGGCATTCTGTCTCTTTGCTGCATTGAAACTAACTTTTACAATACAATTGTAAAATAATTTCAACTTATTTTCTTAAAGTTTTGCAAGTTAATCTTCTGTGTTCCAGCAGGGTATGCTGTGGTTACATTCTTGAAGCTCAGTACATAACATACAGTGCTGTATAAATCATATCCATATTCACAAATGACATAGAATTATTTACAAAATTCCAGATAGCTGGGCTGGCAGCGTGACAGCATATCTGAAAGGAGAAGACTCTAGAATGCTTCTAGAGGCATCAACCTGGTCCTGTATTCATACCTGTACAAAGTGCTACAAACTGGATTTTTTTCTCAATTTCCAGAGCAGGCTTTGTGAGGAACATTTTCCAGGCTCTCCTGGAGCCTTAACCTTCTTCCTCCCAATAAGGGTAAGCTTTGGGAATCTACTCATATGTCACTGAGGCAGCATGAGTGATAAACATTGTATAGTTGAACAAGTCAAAGCTTTTTATACAATTCCCCACTCAGGCAAAGTAAAAAGCTTAATAAACTGGGAATAAACCTCTATGTCACCCATTGGATTGCCAGTTGGTTTATAGATAGGACACAGGAAATCAAAACAGGGGAAGTTATTTCCACAAAGAGACCAGTCACCAGTGGAGTCCCCCAAGGTTATGTTCTGGGACCTCTCCTGGTTCATAGGTAGGTACTAGGCTATCAGCCCAAGAGCCTATGTAAGCCTAGCCAACAAGGTTCCCTGGCTTACGCCATGCAAGAAAGTTATTTTCCTGTGCCACTGTCGAGCAGAGACACAGAAGTGATTCCCGGGGTGTATTTCCTATTTCCCATCCACTCATCAAGATTTTTCTTGAAGAGTGCTAATGAAGAACTTTGCTTGACATAGATGGGTAGCCTGTTCCAGAGTATGGGAAGTCTCTGGGACAGGAATCTATCGCTCCAACATGTCCTGTTTATTGTGGTGACAAGGTTTAAGTCCCTAGAGCATGTAGCTCAGAGGAATTGGGATTTCTTTAGGTGTAGCATGACCAACAGCACTGGGTTTGACATAGCTTTATATGTTAGGCAGAGATCACCTCGGAGTAGGCAATATGGTATGGAGTAAAGCTGGAGATTTTTGAGGCAGTCAGTGTAGGGCATTTGTTTGAGGCCAGTAATCCTCTTTGTGAGGTACTTCTGTGGCCTTTCCAGCTGCTGCAGATGTCTTGTGAGGTACATTCCAAAAGGGGCATTGTACTCTATAATGGGTCTAATGAGTGTCGAGTAGAGGGAAACAATGACCTCTTTTTTCCTGGATGAGAACCCTTTTATGATGAGGTGTGCCATGTAGAAGGACTTCTTGACTACTGTGGTGATGTGACTATCAAAGGAGAGACTACTGTCCACCTGGGTCCCAAGGTCAATTATCACACATTCGGTGTTAAGTAGATTGCTGCTTATGTGGTAGTTCACGGGTACAGAGTTTTTACCAAAGGGGATGACACTGCACTTTTTGGCATTGCACTTGAGGCCATGGCTCTGACACCAGGCATCTGTCTCAACGAGGCCCTTCTGTGGGATGTCCACATCATTTGGGGACTTGACTATTGCTCCTAGTTTGCAGTCATCTGCGAACTTCATTAGCCAGAGGCCTTCTGTGTTAGCCTGTTCTTCATATCAGTACATATCAAACAGGAGAGGTCCCAGGACAGAACCCTGTGGTACTCCACTTGTCACTGCTTTGAGGTCAGATTTGGAGTCTGCAACTTTTACAGTGTGGGTTCTGTCAGTGAGACATTTAGCAACCCATCTTGTGACGTAGGGATTTATATCTAGTTCAGTGAGTTTAGCTATAATTACAGAATGGCGGATGGTGTCGAAAGCCTTGGCGAGGTCAAGATAGGCTGTGTGAACCACCTTACCCTCATCTACGGCTTTGGTGACTGCCTCAAAGACGTCGATCAGGTTCTGGAGGCATGATCTGCCTTTCACAAACCCGAACTGGGTGGGATCCAGAGTTTGGAGGTTACCAATGTCTTTGTTTATGAGTTCCATGATGATACGTTCCATGGGCTTGCAGACCAGGCTCGTCAGGCTAATAGGTCGATAGTTCCCGGGATAAGTGGTGGCTCCCCCTTTGTGGAGTGGGATAACTGTTGCTGTGCACCATTCAGTGGGCACAAAGCCTGATGCAAGGATATTATTGAACATGGTGCTTAAATTGGGAGCCAGTTCATTCTGAAGTTCATGTAAAATGCAGCCTAGGATGTTGTCCGGTTCCATGGATGCTATGTTTTTGGCTTTAGAGAGTGCAGCTTTTACCTGCATAGTTGTGATTACAGGGACTCTGCATTCTTCCTGTATAGATATGGGCCCTTTAGGGGGTGGGGGGGTAAGGTTAGCACTGAACCTATCTGCCAGAATGTTGGCAATATCAGTTGGTTCTGTAATTTTCGTGCCATTGTGCTGTAATTCAGAGCAGATCTGGGTGTTGCTATCGAGATTCTTGACATAGCTATAGAATGCTTTGTGGTTGTCCTTAGAATTAGTGGCAATTTTGTTTTCATAGCTAGCTTTGAAGGATCTTATAAGGGATCTCAGCTTCTTACTGAGGCTGACCAGGAAGCACATCCACTCATGGGATTTTACTCTCTTTATAGAAACAGTTTTGTCCTTCTGTTGTACAGTTTGTTTATGGCATGGAACCACCAGACTGGCTTCCTTTTTTTGGAGGATAGTATCTTGGTTCTGTTCGGGATAGCATGATCCATGCACTCGTGTAAGTGCTTATAGAGTGCATTTGTGTAGGATTCAGCAGTTGTAACTGTATTGTCCATCTGCATGGGGGTCATGAAGTTCACCACTTCTGTTTTAAGAAGCATGAAGTTGGCTTTGGAGAAATTTTTTACCATGGTTTCCTTAATGGGGGTGGGGGTGGGATGTGGATATCAAGGGTGATTAGCTTATGGTTGGATCGGACTAACGAGGAGTTGACTTCAGGTGTGGAACACTGGTCACTCAAGTTGGTAATGACTAGGTCTAGGATATTGTTGCCCCTGGTGGGGGTGTGGATAAGTTGATCCGGGGCATTGGAGTTTATGAATTCCAGAAAGCCTTGAGCTAAGGAATTGGTACACGAGTAGTTTTCCCAGTTAATGGTGGGGTAGTTGAAGTCACCCATTATTAGGGTGTGTGGTTGAACCCTAATATTTTCCAGTACATCAAGAAAAAAGGAGTGAGAATCCTGGGGCATGGTGGGGGATCTGTAGCAAGCTACAATTTGGAATGCAGTTTTGCCCAGAGTTAGTTGCACTTGGATTACCTCGGATGCATTATGCTGAGCAACTAGCCTGGAGGTGTAGATATCCTTAATGAATATGGACACACCTCCACCTTTGGTGTTTTGGTCCAGGTTACATGGCCAAAAAGTGTGGTATGAGTTATAGCCTGGTAGTGCAGGGGTGCTCTCTGGAGCCTTGAACCAGGTCTCAGTCACTGCACAGATATCAATGTTCTTGATTTTAAGGAGTGCCTCGAGTGAGTGCATTTTGAGATTTAGACTTCTAGCACTGAGTAGCATTACCCTCAGTTTTTGCTTGCCTGTTCCTGTTACAGTGGTGAATTTGTTCATTGCCTAAAAAAGGTACTATAGGGGCAGCAAGAGCCTTAGCCAGTATCCGGCATCATTGGCATCTACTTTTCTGAAGTAGAAGCCAATACCAAAGGACTTTGGCTGACTAAGTTTGCAGATGACTTGAAGTTAGGACCAGATACTGAATACTCAGATGATTTAGCCATCCTGCAGGAAGGTTTGTCCCAAATAAATAACTGGTGCCAAAATCAAGGATTGAAACTAAATGCCAAAAAATACATTATTGTATTCTTGGAGAAGTCATCAACCCCAGGGAACTGCCAGATTGACACTATACCCCTAAGTGTTGACACAGTTGTTCAGAATTTGGGAACTTATGTGGACAGTGACCTAATATTTGACCAACATGTCCATCATTGTAAGAAAGTCCTTTTATATTGCAAAACTTTTAAACAAAGGGATTGTGTCTAGATCTAGGGATGACATTGTCCCCCTTTACTCAGCTATCATTAGACCAGTCATTGAATATAATTCCCCCTTTGGTATGTATCTGTCCAGATATATGCAATAACTGGAATGCCCACAGAGATACCTTACTGAAAGGATACAAGGCCTAACAACATGTCTTACATGGACCAACTAAAGGTCCTGTCACTATACTGAGTATCCTACAATCTGGTAATAGGTGACTTGTGTCTGTTATACAATGCAACATCTAAGCCCATACTGATGGACTTACTGCACATCAGCAAGTCAAATGGCATTAGAAATACACAGTCTAGGGATCTAAACCTGTTCTGCAACAACAATAGGAGATTCTTGAGAGACATGTATATCTTGGAGAAGATACCACTGCTCTGGAAAAACCTCTCATCTACATAAAACAAAGTTCATAGATTCAAATGTAAATTGGATCTATGGATGGGAAACAGAAAATTCACCCCAGGACTGCCCTCTGTACTACTAATGGACAGAGGCAGCTCCTAAACACTTTATTCCTTGCATGGGCCCTGAAATTATCTATAGCATTATCCCAGTTATTCTCATTAGGGATAATTTATAATTATCAACCAAGGGATGGGTAAGGCTATTCTGCTGCAGGGCTAGCTACCAGGTAGTGTAAGCCTTGGCTCTAGATGATTGTTACTGTTGAAGTGACACCCTGATCCCATGTGCAAAAATGGAAATAAGGGGTTGTGGATGGATGGATGGATGGATGGATGGATGGATGGATAAGGTCAATCTCTAACCAAATGGGATAGGTTAATTTGAGCACAAAAAGGGAAAGTGTCTAGGCTTAACATGAACTTATGAACTTATAAGTCCCACTTACCTGCAATTGTAAATGTTCAAATCTTACACTGTTTCAGTGACAGCCCCCCCCCCACCCGATCCTCCATATTATGTATCGAGTTCAATGGGATCCAACCTTGTTGTGCTGTTGGATTGCTTTGGTTATTTGCATTGGTATTTTTAGCTGTGATTTGGTTGGTTTCAAGCAATTATTGCTTTTTGACCTTGGTTCTTCCTACTCAGCACTAAAAGCCTGAATAACTGACTTTCAGTGATAGGGTTAGGATTCTCCTGATGAGAGGGGCTTAGCCAATCCCCTAATACAGGGAGTCAGAGGAGAGGATTCTTTGCTCTGGAAAGCTGTTGGTATGGGTTAGTGCAGGTTGTAAAAGCTGTATGCCACTGAGGCAGTGTGAAATTTGACCATCTACTGCTATAAGTAAGTAGGACTTACACAGCTGCACTTTTCCATTTAAATTAGTTCAGCACATTGTTGTGTATTGCCTTTGATGTTTTTGACACAGCTTAAAAATGCCTTGTGACTGTCTTAACCTAGGAGGCCACTTTTACCTCAGAGTTGCCTTTGGTAGACTTAATTAGCCCTCTGAGTTGTTTATTTAGTCTAATGTAGGAGTTCTTCCCTTGTTGGGCACTACATTTCCCATTTTTGGTCATGATTTTCTTCCTTTTGTTATACAACCTATTGATGATGGGATTCCATCATCATGGCTTGGTTTTGAATTTGTCCTTTGCTTATTTCAGGTAGGTACCACTGCTTCTATGTTTTTCTGAATGACTTTACGTAAATAGCAGTGTTCCCTGACTTAGGAAAGGCTTGAAATTTTGACAGGTGTCACCTAAAAGTAGGAAGTCAGCCATGGAATAATTCCCAAAAATTCCATGGTTAACTGGTGTTTCTGGTTTTCTTCTTATTGCAAAGGATACAAAATTATAGTACAATCTGACCAGTGAGAACATTACATTTGCAGAGGTGCAATTTTCCCACATGATGGTGAGAATTATACCAAGGATGTTACTACCCCCTAGTGGGTATACAAACTAGCTGATCCAGGACATTTATGTTGAAAAAGTCCAAAAATGTTTGTGCCTGCAAGGTTGAGGTTATATATTATTCCCAGGTTATACAGAGGTAGTTGAAGTCAGCCATGAGTATAGTGTTGGGCTGAATGGAAAGTGATCCAGATTCATTTAATTAAGTGGTATGGATTTCCTGGCTCACAGAGTGGGAGCTATAGCTTGAAAAGATATGGTATGGGACTTTGCTTTTGGTGAGTTTCACATGGAGGAGTTCAAGTGTGTTATACTGCCTTACCAACTTTGAGGTGAGATTGTTTTTGATGTAAATTGAGACACCTTCACCTTTTGTCCCCTCCTGTGGTAGGTGGTCTAAATGTGTGAAAGACATTATGACCCTTCATTGAGGGGCGTTGCCCATGTCAAGTAACCCACTTTGAATAACAGAAAAAAGAAGTCAATTATTAAAATCAATTATTTTTTGTTCATATCATGGCATCATTCTTGGCAAAGATAGAATGCTTCTCAATACTAGGCTCACATCGGCCTGTGACACATAGTTCAAGAGTTTAATCATACCTCTCAGCATATAGTCCAGGAAGGCAAGTCTCAAGTCATTACTCCCATGTGGACTATGACTGAGTCTTATTCATACTTGTGGTTCAGTGACCTGAGTGCAAATGTGATCTGGCAGATCAGAGTCCATGATAGGCAACTGACCGTAACATGCTCCTTGCTCAGCCTCATGAGTAGGATATCAGTGTGCCTCAGAATGAAATCTGCTAGCCAAAATGTTGGATTGTGTAGTGGTATGCCTTATGGGGGTTAGGCATAGGAACACTGTGAGTTGAGCCTGAGTCTGTCATGGTGGGAGTTGCTTTGATTCTTTGAGAATTAGATGATTGTCAGAAAACATGACAAAATTTCTATATTGTCTTGCTGACAGGGAGAACAGATTTGCTATAGTGCTACCTGGGTAATCAGTACAATCTGCTGTCACCAAACAATAACCTTTTCATGAAACAATGCCCATCTGCTCCTTACCTCACCAGAAAAAAAGCAGCAGCATAAATCCCAAGCTGGCCCCTAAGGTGCAAATTTCAGGCTTTCCAGTAATTGGTAATCACTAGGTAGATTGGGATACAATGCCCCTCTGCTCTTTCTCTCACCAGAAGATCAAAAAAAAGCACTAATCACAATTCAATTCCTTAAAAAAAGTCCTAGGCTTTCTAGTGACTGGTAGTGTAGCCCCAGATTTTAAAGGTTTTAAAAGTAACCTGGAAAGAAGAGAGTAATATTGTGAATGTCACAGTGTACTAAGTGAGTGTGTTGATACATACAGCTATTTCTGGCTATTATGCTATTATTACATTGCAGGCAAATACTCTGTGAGCAACAGCTACCTGCCGCATGGCTCCCAGGAAGAAGACAAGCAGTAAAACATTCAGATAATTTTTTTTTTCAAAAATATTTTTATTAGTTTTAAAACTTTTACAAAAAGGAAATGAAAATAAATACAAGATAAGGAACTTGTAAGGTACATCAAACCAAGAAAAAGAATGTAAAGTACATTATAAATTAATACAAACAGTTAACAATAGGTTTTGATTTATAGACAAGCAGTTATTGTAACAATAGAAATCAGGCCTCCCAAGAGGAGGATAACTTTAATCAGATAACATACTATTATATAAAGTATAAACTATTAACTATTTTGGGGGCACACCACCAAAAGTAAACTATACATGTCCTAAAAACTTATTTACACCACATTTACAATATATTTACATTATGGATGTCAGAGGACCTCTCTGAATAAAATGACATAAGACAATTAGTAAAGTGTAATGTTTACATTATCAAATAATTTTGGACCATACCTAGTACAAAAAGGATCCAGCTTGGAATGCAAATGTTTAAGAAAAAATGTTGCTGGATTTTACTTATTCTGGATTAGATCAAAGAGATTTTCCCAATATTTTTTAAAATAATTATTTTTCTTTTTGCTATGCATGCACATTTTGTGCACTGATATATATTTTATTGCCATATCCTTAAAGGTTTCCCATGAAATTGCTGAGGGGTTGATCCAATTTTTAGTAATGAAATATTTAAGGAGTGCACAAACTGAGACAAGAACATGACGGCAAATACCTTTGATTTGAATAGGAACAATATTAAGGATCACAGTTTGCCAAGAAAATGTAGTTTTCTCATACCCCATTTTTTCTAATTGAATTCTGAGGAATCACCAGAGTTTATAGATGGTTATGTCAACATGAGGGAGAGTGCAGAAAGGACATGTTAAGTTTTTATTACATCCAAATTTTTGTAAAACAGCTGGTGTGTAGTAAGAGTTATTATTTATCATTAGCTGTGTGTAAATTAGATTTAGTGTATTTCTGATTGCTTCCTACTTAGATTCGCTAGAGATTTCATCCTGTATTGAATCCCAGTATTTGGAAAATAAAAGTGAATGACTATGTATAATGGACGACACAAATTTATAAGTATGTGAGATCATTTTATTTTTTAGGGAGAGCGAATTGATGATTGATTGTGTTAATTGGATAGCTTGTTCCATAACTCTGTATTTAAGGAATTTTTGTTTTATAAGTGAGCTGAGTTGTCTTAAAATAGGGTTATATTTATTAGGAGCCCCAAATAAAGTTTTAACCTCTGCTGCATTTTTTGTACTATAAAAATGCCAGACTGTAGCCTTCTTGATAACAGGAAAGTTAGATAGGTCAATCATTTTATTATTGATTTTTAAATTTAGATTCAGATGTATGGGTTGAAGAATGGGGATTGTATTTTGCAAATTAAGGGATTTCATCAGATCATGAAAAATAAAAATTTTGTTTTTTAGAAGAGGCAAAAATTTAATGTAAAATTTACCAACAGGTGTGAGAAAGGGGTTAGATTGAGGATTAATTCTGAATGAACGTATATAGTTATACCAGATCTTGACTCACATTGGAGACCAAGATTCGTCATACGGATCATAACTGGCTATTTTTATTAACCAACTTGCGGTAATTATTTGATAATAAAGACTGAAATCTGGAAGACTTAATCCACCCTTAGCTTTTGGGATAGTTAATTTCCTATTTGCTACTCTGATTGATTTAGGGAACCATAAGAATTTAGAAATTGTGGTCTCCATTTTACGAAAGAAGTTTTTTGGAATATTAAGAAAAACAGAGTTGAAATGGAAAAGAATTCTAGGTAGAATATTCATCTTGATAATAACAGATTTTGATACCAGTGAAAAGTTAATATTTTTCCATCTGGTTAGAGCATTGTTCATTTGATCCCAAACTTTATAAAGATTAGTTTTCATAAGTTCTTGATGAGAGTGAGTGAAGTTTATACCCAGATACTTTATTGAATATTTAAGAGGTATGTCAGAAAGGGGGAAGTAGTATTCTAAATGCTTCATAGGATGCAAAGGAAAACAGGATGATTTGTTGGGGTTAAGCTTATAGTTAGCAACTTTAGAAAAGAGATTAATAGAGTTTTGAATTTTCTGGAGGTCTGTGTTAGGAAGCTCAAAGTAAATGTTAAGGCCATCTGCAAATGCTGAGTACTTTATTTCAATGTTATAGATTTTTGGGATATGATGATAGGTCATCTGTTTGATCCAGATAAGAAAAGGTTCAAGATACAAGTTAAAAAGCTAGGGTGATAGTGGACACCCCTGTCTGGTGTAATTTGTAATTTTAATAGGATCTGATAATGTTTTATTTATATAAAGGGAAGTAGAGGCATTTTATACATCATCCTAATAGTATTAATGACCATATCTGGGAAATTAAAGTATTACATTGTTACATATAAGAAGTTGAGATCCACATTATCAAAGACCTTAGTTGCATCTAACGTTAAAGCGTATCTTGGATGATTATCCTTTTCAAGGAACATTAATAATGTATGCAAAGTGAGAGTATTATCACAAAGTTGTCTTTGCTTTATAAAACCCAATTGCTCTGGAGAAATAATTGACACCATCACTTTCTGAATTCTATTTGCAAAAATGGTAGATAACATTTTCATATCTACATTTATAAGGGCAATAGGCCTATAGTTAAGAGTGTTTGATTTGTCAGAGTTCGGTTTCGGGATGAAAATAGTTTTGGAGTTATTCATATACTTGTCCATAATCCCTTCTGATATGATATGATTATACATGCTAAGTAGGATTTATGTAAGATTACTGCAGAAAATGTTGTAAAATTCACCTGTAAATCCATCAGGGCCTGGCGCCTTATTAGGTTTCAGTTTTTTAATAGCTGCAGTTATTTCATTTTAGTGTTATAGGGGCTTTTAACTGGGTAATTTGTGTGGAAGATAGCTTTGGGACATTAAGCTTATTGAGGAAGTCTATGTATTGTTCTTTTTGGAATTGAGTTTTGGGATTGTAGATTTCCGTGTAAATATCTACAAATGAATTTACAATGTCACTATTTCTATACAGGATTTTCCCTTTGTACTTTATGTCCTTTATATAGTTTGGTCCTTCTTTGATATTTATTAGTCTTGCTAGAGTCTTGGATGGAGTTTGAGCCCATTCTGAGTATCTATGTAGAAGCTTTAATTCAGTCAAAGAGTAGTTTTTGTTGGTGAAAGAAATATATTTCCTTTTGAATTCCGTGAAGTTTAATTTCCAAATCAGGGGGAAAATCTTTCTGCAGTTCTGCGTCAATTATTTTAAACTCTTTTGTGAGGTTATTAATGTACAGACTCTCTTTCTTTTTATAATAAGATGCTTTTTGGATAAGTATTCCTCTAATGACAGCTTTAACCACTGTCATTTGTATATCTAAAGGGATACTAGAAAGCAATGATTCAGCTTCTAAGTGTTTTAGATATTCATTAACCTCCTGCAAGATGTTATTTTTTTTTCAGAATGTTACTATTTAGTGACCAAGTAAAAATCTTACTGTCATAATTTCATTTTTGGTTAGGGTTAATGCCAAGCGATATGTTCAAATGATCAGATATAGATCTGGCCTCATGAGCAAAATTAGCAATTTTAGTCGAGAAAGCATCTGAGATCAGGTAATAATCAATCCTAGACCAAACCTTATGTGAGGCCAAATAGAAAGTGAATTTATTAAACTCCCTGTCAATCTCAGATATTAAAAAAGGGTCAACTAAATTAAAACTGTTCATCAAATCTTGAAAAGAAGCAGTTATTTGGGTGGGCTGTTTTCTGTTCTTATTCGAGTTATCATTTGATGGATCAATAAGAGCATTCCAGTCACCAGCAATAATGAAAAAATGATCATGGTATGGAAGTAGCAGATTATGTATTTCCTGGATGAACAAATGTTGGTTTGAATATGGACTATACACATTCAAAAACAAAATCGGGGACTTAACTTGTGGGTACGAACAAGTGAATAAACACCATCTTCCATTCAAATCAAATTTAGTATCAAGCACTTCTTCAGAGAAGGACTTTTTAATTAAAATAGCAGTACCTTTTGATGCAAGGCTGCTCCCTGCTGATATAATCCATCTAATCCAATTTCTTTTTTTAATATTGTCCCATTGGTCATTTGTCATATGCGTTTCTTGTAAAAAAATAATGTTTGATTTGTCTTGATAAATCAGATGCATAACCAGCTTTTTTTTTAATGTCCTGAAGACCATTTACATTCCAAGAATTCACCCCTAATCATCTAACTATAAGTTCAAAAAATAACAATAAAAACAAAATAGGGTCAACAGAGATACTAGTTTCATCTGGAATGGTCCATATAATGATAGTTTCTTTTCTAACACATAAAAAATAAACTGTACTCAAAACTGATGTTCTGACATCCATGCTCCTAACGTTACAACCCGTGCCTAACCACCCATCTCCCTGATATGATTTTATTTGCAAATGTAAAAGATACAAATATACTGTTGTTAAACATTTTTGTATAAAATAAATGTTACAGGTATGCAACAGGGAGACATAAATACTAACCTCGATAGTCCAAGTGTCACCCAGCATTCACAACTACACCCTCATACACAGAATTGTTGCAACTGTTTGATAAAAGCGGAAAAGAATTGCTTAATTTAATAATAAAATATAATCAAACAGACATCGATCAGCTCATGGTTGATTTGGATCAACTAGATAAAGAAATTAGAACTGATGTTTCTTATGACAACATACAATATGAGATGCTTAGAATATATAATACCATTGAGCAACAGATAAAATTGAAAATTGGTAAAATTAATAAATTAGAGAGAGATCTTAATCAGTATGTGAATGGTATAGCTTATCTGAAACCCCCAGGAGGGCAAAAAAGAAATAAATCATATGTTTTTAATAACAAATCAAATAAGAACATTAGATCTGATGAACTTAGAGACTTGGGGCAACATAGAAACTTTGGGCAAGAAATTGATTTGACATATGAAGAAGAGTTTCCAGAGTTGAAAAGGTCCGAAAGACTAAAAAATAAAAACCCATATTTTAACCATCAATCAGCAGGGTTTCAAGGGGCCAAGCCTAAAGACAAACAGTGGAGAACTTAAATTGGTGGTTGGATCCAAATGAACATAATGCTTGGCATGAAATGCAAATGACCAGCAATGATACAATAATGAGAGATGATTGTAAAAATAATTGTGTGTTTAGTTTAAATGAATTTAATAGTTTGCAAGATACTTGTGTATGTAGTATAAATGGAGTAATGTCTGATGATTTGAAACATATTATAATCAATGAAGGTGGTGATTTCAAAGTTTTTAATTTTTCTGATATTGAAGTTAATCAAGATGTAGCCAACTTGTTAGCTAAAGGCTACACTTTTGTTCCATCAAGGTCTTTTGACTTCACTTCCGTTATGATAGACATAAAATTATTTTAAGGAAAATTAATTTCACTTTAATATATCATGATAAAATTTATAATGAGTCTAGTAAATTTAATATTAGCAGTACTTTTAATCCACCCTTGCATCCACAACTTTTATTATATGAAAAAAATGTGTCAATATCAATTGAAATGTCTAGATAAATTCAGTAGAGAAACTAATACTTTATCAAATTTAAATTCTGAAGAACAAAAGATTTTAACAAAATTAAAAATGGAAAAAATTAGAATCATGAAGCCAGATAAAGGTGGAGGAGCTGTTATTATGAGTAATGAATTGTATAATAATAAATTAAATTCAATTTTGGAAACTGATACTTATGAACAGATATCTATAAATTAATTGAATATAGCATATAAAAAATATACGCTCAGATATATGATTTGTTTTTAGATAAGCGTATAGATATAAATTTATTTAATTATCTTAATATTATAACTCCCAGAATTCCTATATTTTTTGGCAATCCAAAAGGACACAAAAATATAAGAGACCCACCTATGCAACCATTAGTAGATGGGAGAGATTCTATTACGTCAGCTTGTGCTAAATATATCGACTATGAGTTAAAAAAGATTATAAAAAAAGAAAAATATATATGTACAGATTCATGGACATTTTTAGAACACATGAATGAAGTAGAATTTTGCTGTGGTGGTGGTGGTGCTGGCTGCGGTGGTGATGCTGTGGTAGCATTGTCAACTCACAATTAGACGTTGCCCATTTGATTCTCAGTTAGAGCGTCTTCTGTGTGGTGACATGCATGAATGGGCGTTCCTTCATTGAAGGTTGTGCATTAGGCCTGGCAAGCCAGCACATCAAAATCTACTGCCAATCATTAGCGGACCGCAGTTCCGCTGTGGCGACCCCTAACCGGGAAAAGCCAAAAGAAACAAATGAATGAAGTAGAATTTAACAAAAATGACATTTTAGTAACTATAGACGTATGTGATTTATATACAGTAATACCACAAATAATAGGACTTGAATGGGTTAATGAATTATTGGTTCAATATCGTGTTAATCAAGAATTAATCTTATAATAGAACTTTTGGAAATAGTATTAAATAATAATTATTTAATGTTTGATAAAAAATATTTTTTGCAGAAGAAAGGTATAGCAATGGGTTCTCCATGTGGAGGCACATATGCAAACCTTGTTATGGCGTTCTGGGAGAAAAAATATATTTTTAATAGTCAATATTCTTCGTTTATCAACTCTTATCACAGTTTCCAAGATGATATTTGCCTCATTTGGATTGGTACTTTAGAAATTTTAAATGAATTTTTAACATATATTAATAAAACCACAGATTTTTTTTTAATTTACATGGAATATTAATGAACATAGTATTAATTATCTAGATATACAATTGACGAAGGATTTAGAAAATGAAACATATATTGCAGCTATCCACAGAAAAGAATCATATTCAAACAACTTCCTTCACTATAATAGTTCTCATCCCGAACATCAGAAAAAATCTGTAGTGAAGGGACAATTAGTGAGAGCTGCTCAAATGATTACCAATTTTCAGCAATTTGAAAGAGAATGTGATTTTTTTAAGAAGTATGTTTATTAATAAATGCTATCCACAAGCATTAGTCAATGTATTAATATTAGAAGTAACCAATAAAAGATTAAATTGTCATTTTAAGCCTATCTTATGTAAACAAGAATCAGTAGAGATTATTAATAATAATGCATTTAATATAATAAAGGACCAAATTATTGATGGTAGAAATAAAGTTGAAAAGGATAATTTTGCAAAAGCTTTAATTATTACTTATTCTCAAGAACATTATTTATTAAGAGAAATATTTATTAATAATTGGGCAATGCTTATGGATGATCCACAATGTAAAAAATATTTAGGTGATATACCAAAAATAGTCTACAGAAAAGGTAGAAGTCTTAAAGACATACTAAAAAAAGAATCTTATATAATAACGAAAAATAGAAATATAGTAAAGGGGATGAATAAATGTGGAGCCTGCAACTGGTGTTTCAAAATTAAAGAAGGACATGCTTTTTATCTAAGAAACAAAAAATATTATTTGAAAAGTAGATATAATTGTAAATCTAAAACAGTAGTATATTTAGCGATGTGTAACTCTTGCCCTGTATTTTATATAGGAAAAACAGAGAGAATGTTATCACAGAGAATTTATGAACATGAATATTCCATAAAGAAAAATAAAACAAATAATGCCTTAGCAAAACACATTAATGAATTTATAGATCATCAGTTTTATTTTACAGTAATTGATCATATAGAAGTAGATGATAAACGTCCTTGGGGGTTATTGCTAGAACAAAAGGAATTACAATGGCAAATCAAAGTACAGGCTGATATGCGGCCAGGAATTAATGAATGTAGTTCAATAGCCCCAATTCTAAAACTTAAGGCATTAAATAGAAAGAAAATTAAAGATTAAGATAAAATAATTTATTATATATATATATATATATATATATATATATATATATATATATATATATATATATGTCTAGGTTTTTAATTAAATCATTATTAATTATTATATCATACATATTTATTAAATATTTTTAAATAAATATTTTAAAATATTTATATTTAAATTATTATTGGAGGCAAGCATGAATATAACTAATTTATTTATTTTAATTATATATACTTATTTATACATTCATTTTATATAATAAAATAATATATTTTCCATAGGGTTAATCCACTTATAATTTAATTATTGATTCATATTTTAAGTATATTTTTTGAGTATGCACAAAATTCAATGTATATATAGTTATTAGTTTCTATTTCCCTATTTATTACTATTAGGCATGCACGAATTTGAAGAGCCATATGGCGGGCTTTTTTGAATTTACAAGAAGTTATAAAAGGAAGTGATGTTTTTTAAAGTAGTGTCTGATGAAGTTTAAGATTACTTAAACGAAAGCACTTACATTTTATTGTTTGTTCGTTAATGCAAATACTGAAGTTCACACAATTTGTTTGTTTGTTTAAGCAACTACTGAAGTTAGCTTTGGTTTTATAATAAATTTGGTTTGTATCCAGTTGATGGCTTTTCACTTTGTTGTTTGGTATCCAGTTTGTTCACTTTTTTGAGTCAAACAGATCAAGTCCCTACTTCTCAAACTCAGCAATTCAGGATCATCATTTAGCAAACTTAATCCTACCTTCCTAAGGCTTGCAGCTGAAAAAACACTAAATTCCTTATTCATATATTTAATGTCTCTCTCACCTCAGGCACTATTAACACCAGCATTCAAGCATGCATTTATAATCCGTATACCTAAAATCACTTCTCTATGGGCTGAAGAATTATAAACCTATTTCTGTCCTGTGCCCTATTACCAAAATATAAAAAAAAAACTTTCATACAAACAACTACTTAAGCACATTGACAGCTATAGCCCATTATGTGATGAAAAGCATGGCTTTCACAATGCCTTCAGTACCTTTACTATCCTGATAATGGCCACTGATACTATTTATTGTAACCCGAATAAGTGACTTATTACTGCAGATTTCTTTGTTTGTATGACAAGGACTTTTGAAACAGTCAGCCATACTCCCTTCTCAACAAACTCAAAAGACTTAACTGTAGAGATAACACTATTTGCTGTTTTTACAGCTATCTGAAAGGCAAAACCTTCCAACTCTATAGCAATGTCTCATTCTCTACTGCTGGTAAACATAATACAGGTATACCACAAGGGTCTGTGTTAGGTCCTCTTTTTCTCTCTCTCTTTGTTAATGATTCCCCCTAAAATTAACAAATCTTAAATTAATAATGTACACAGATGATATGCTGCTCCTGCAACTCAGTACTAGCCGCTCTGGCCTGCAAATCAAGTTCCATTATAATTTTTCTCAGTTATGCACCTGGTCTACTTCTAACAATCTAGTAATTAGTGCTAAGAAAACCACTTTTATGTCCTTTTTCACAGCCAAAAAATAACCCACTATCCCTCTTATTCTCTTAACAGATCTTAATGCATTCTCTCCATTGGAGCTCTGGAAGTTTGCACTACAACTTTCAATGATGTGGCCTCTGCTTTTTGATAAAATCAAATAAAGTCCTCACATTTCAAACAAATGTTTATGTCTCTAGAGCTCTATGCGGTACTGAAGAAGTGTAAATGGCCAACTCTTCAGCACATGCTATTTTACCGAGATAATATTCTTTAGGTTCTTTGTCTTGAAATTGATTGTATAAGTCACAGTAAACACATTAACTGTTAAGTTTGTAAAATTTTGTAAACAACTTAAAACATCTAAGCAACTGCTCAAGTTACAAAATATTATCAGTAGCAGCTTGCTCATGCAACTGTGCACTTTCATACAAGGCTAATAAATTCTGTCTTGACCACTTGGCTGTTGAGATATTTAGAGATATATAAACTTTATGTCAATATAAATAAATAAATAAATACATTTTATATGGACAATTAATCTCTCTTTACCTGCATTGCTCAGAGGCCAAGTATTAGTGCAATTATATTGTGCATCATGTAACATTTAAGATGGAAGCTTTGAATAATTTGTGTACAGCACGTTTTTTTAATTATTAATGTAAATATAAATGGGCAATATTAGACTCCTACAAGGCTACAGAAATGCATGGAGGCATTACTAGGCTTTACTGAATTAATGGGAACATAATAGCTAATGTCACTTAATAGCTGTACCTAGGCCTAATACTTGACCCTACCCTTTCCTTTTCCACACATACAGATTCTAGAACTAATAAAGTATTTGCTCAATTAAAACTTCCTTTCGCCCACTGCTCACAGGTCCATTGCTAAAAATATTTTAATACCCAAACTGGAAAATAACCATTTTTTTCATTGTTCATTTGTCCACAACACTCACAGAATATAGACTGCTAAGAATAAAATTTGCATGTTCATTCCATTAGCAGACCCCCAAGATGCAATATTGCAATTTGCGAAAAAGTTCCAGTTGGCTTTCAGTGCATCATAGGACCATTTTTCTTCAAAGCACTCTAATTTACAAGCTTTCAAAACATGGCCACTGCACCCCTTTTAGAGTGAAGCTATTTATGGGGAGTTTTTTTATGTATGTTTAATTCATTTAGTTAAGTTATACATATAGATGCTGATAAATATATATTTGTATTATTTGATATAGGTAGATATGTTAAAGTTTTTGATTTAGAGATTATAGCACCTAAATACTTTGATCAAATAAATATATTGACATATATAGAAGGAGATTTCAGTTTTTACAAGAATAGAAGAAGAGTATGTATATTTAAGGCTATCAATTTAAATTCTAAATATTTTAATAATACTTGTATTCTTTTACTATTAAACTTAATTTTAGATAGTCTATATAATTATAGTTTATAGTAAAAGTAATTGATGTTTTAGATAAATGTTCATAGTGATTACTAAAATGAGATTGAAAATTGATTATAATAGTTGCTTTAGGCAGTGTATCTATCTAATAGATTAGGCAGATTGGGAATGTTAGTATCCATAGATTGAAGTTAGTCATTATCAAATTGATTGAATTATTGCTATTGAATTTAATTTTAGTAGAATTATTTGCTAAAAAGGAATGTAAAGACACTGAAGCAGTTATAAAATATAAATGTTTTGGTAATGTAAAAGCACTATTAAAATAGTAGTTAAATATGAAATGTATCTTTAATTTATAGACAAAATTTTCAGTAGCAAAATAACTGTAAAACAACATGCCTACTTAAAAATGAATACATACAAAACAGAGTAAATGAAGGCACAAACGTCCACACCATCAGGTTTATTGCAAAGCTTTCGAGTCAACACTCTTTCTCAATACTAATAAAATCACCATAAAGCAATCATTATATATACAGATTGCCAGCCAGTCACATCACACAAACAATACATTAGTCAATTAGTTCACTTAAAATTAAAACACTTCATTATAAAATTTAAAAGCATAATTTTTTTATGAAACATATGACTGTTTAAACATTAAGATAGGTTTAATACTATTAACCCTATTAAGACCAGGAAACATATCTGCTCTAAAATAATTGATCCTTTTATAATCAGCCTTATAGTCACATTAATAATATCACCCCCTCTTTGGTTCATATATATACTTTGGAGTACTCTAAACTTAAAAGTGTGATCAGTCCCATTTTCCATAATGTGTTTACTTAGAGCATTGGTATCTACCCCTCTACAAATTTCTTTTTTTTCTCAATTTGTTTTATTTTTCAAATACATTTGAATGAATTCCATAGTATTTATACATAACATCTTAAATAACTATGTGCACTATTTACATTAGCCTGACACTATAACAGATCTTAATTTATACAGTTACTTTATAAGTATGTCCAGTCCATTATCAGAATGTCTGATCAATTATTGTAAAGTGTCAATCAACTATAAGACTTTTCCCCAAAGGTTATTGATAAATGGCTTTGGATAAATTCTTAGTTCTTTAATTTTAATTTCCAATAATGCTGTGGTCTTCAGTAGACTGTAGAAGTCTTCCAAATTTGGTATTGTATTTGTATTCCATCTTCTTGTTATATACTTCCTGGAAATTGCAAATATAGTCCATACTAGATACATGTTTGACCTATTCAAATGACAACTTTCGTTCACATTTAATGCAATAGCTTTAGTTAAATAAAATGTTTCATTAAATAAAGCTTGTAGAACATTATTAATACCATTCCAAAATGGCTTAATTTTAACACAGTCAAACAAAATGTGGTTCCAATCTGCACTGTGTACTTGCTCACATCTCCAACATATTCCTTTTATGGAGGAACTAATTTTACTGATTCTGTCTAGGGTTAAGAATGCTCTGTGCAAGCATTTCCAATTAAAAACTTTCCAGTAATGTGGAAAGGATATATATTTTATCAATAATAACATTTGTTTTAATATCTTCAGTTAATTGTATTGAGTGCACTTTTGTTATATATTTCCAATATGAAGTTTGGGGTGTTGTTTTATAGTTTATCAATATTTTGTAAAATGTTGAAATACTGTTTCCCATGTCAAAATCATTATATTCTTCTTCTTTTGGCTTTTCCTGGTTAGGGGTCGCCACAGCAGATCATCTGTCTGCTCATGACTGGCAGTGGAGTTTTACGGTGTCGAGTTGCCAGCCTGGCACCCAACCTTCCACAGAAGGCACACACATATACACACATACACACACACACACACACACACACACACACACACACACACACACACACACACACACCTTGGGCCAATTTAGAGTGTCCAATTCGCCTACTGCATGTCTTTGGGATGTGGAAGGAAACCAGAGCACCAGGAGGAAACCCACGCAACCACAGGGAGGACATGCAGACTCCGCACAGAAGGCACCCCAGCTGAGAATCAAACCAAGAACCTCTTGCTGTCAGGTGGCAATGCTAACCGCTACACCACCATGGCCGCCCATGTCAAAGTCATTATATATGATTTAATATATGTATTTTGTAAATTTAGGTATTTCTTTAAATAAACAATTGTTAATTATTCTACTTAAATCTTGTGAATGTGACAGAATACTCTGTAAAGTTATCCAGTGCTGTTATGGCATTTTGTATGTTGCTTTTATTACTTGCATATCTAAAACTTTTAGTTCTTTGATACATTGGAGCCAACAAACAAATCTTTTCTGTTCCCAGGAATTAATAATTTATCTATATATTTTATGTGGAAAGTTCTTTGTGACTATAAATGGTCTTAAAAGATCAAACCAGATTTTTAAATCTATATTTGCATTTAATAATTTTCCTAAATGAGTCAATGTAATAATTAATCATATGTGTTTTAGTGGGTTTAGTTATGTTATTTTGCATACTAATGCATAATATGTGCCATGGCAAATTATCTGTTATTTAAATTTTTTTTTTTGTAAATCAAATTCATTTATTGATATTACAGTTAGTAATTCTTTCAAATTTGCAGAGTAATTTGGACTTATCCTTTCTGAGATTGTTTTAGATATTGATCCTTTTATATATGTTTCTATATTGGCAAAGTTTAATCCTCCTTGTTTCCATGGTCTGATATGATGTATTAAAGCTATTCTGTTTCTTTTGGGAAATCATAAAAATTTTATTAGGCATGAATTTATTTTTTTAAGTATATTCCTTTCTGGTAACAGTTGTATTGTCAAGGCTATAAATAGGATCTTGGGCAGTAAAACCATTTTTATTAACTGTAGTCTATCTTCAAATGTTAATATTATTTTGCTCCATTTTCCACAGAGAGTTTAATTGTATTGATGATATTATTGTAGTTTTTTTAGACTAATTCATTATTATCCTTGCAGAACTCAATTCCTAGATATTTTAAGGTAGATTATTGTTTCCCTATGATGTGATCCCCCTTAGTGTGCAGTTCGTTTTTTAATTTAAAAATAAAAATTTTGATTTTGATTTATTGAATTGGAGTCCTGAAGTCATGTGAAATTTGTCAGTTAATATATCTAATTCTTTTAATGTCTCTTTTGTATTAGATGCCATTAGTAATATGTCATCAGCAAATAGAATTACTTTAGAATTGTATTGTTCATATACATCTATTCCTTTGATTTTTATATTGTTACGAATTGAATCTGCCAATATTTCAATAGCCAGACCAAATAGAATCGGTGACATGACACTTCCTTGTTTAGTGCCTTTTGTTATATGTATAGATTCAGAGGTAAAAGGACCTAACTCGACATATGCTAAATTATATATATATATATATATATATATATATATATATATATATATATATATATATATATATATATATATATATATATATTCTTTAGGAGATGAACAAAGGATGCAGAAAAGTCAAATAGCATTAGGATTTTGAATAAATAGTCCCAATTTAGGGAATCAAAGCCGTTCTCGATATCTAAGCCATTTATGAGTGTTTATTTATTTTCTTTATTAACATAATCTATAAGAGAAATTATCCTTTTAATATTGTCATGTGTGTGTCTACGATGTATAAATCCAGTTTGATCATTATTTATTGTTTTGGATAGTGGTATTTTCATTCTGTTAGTTAATATTGTCATAAATATCTTATAGTCATTATTTAATAATGCTATAGGTCTATATGAGGTACAGAGGTTTGAGGATTTGTTTTCTTTTAGGATTTGTGTGATTAAGGAATATCTCCAAGAGAGTGGTATTAAAGCCTGTGACTGAATTTCTAAGAGTTTTATAGAAGAGGGATAGTATATTTGAAGGAAAAAGTGTATATATTTCCATAATTATGCCATATATACCTGGAGCTTTATTATTTTTACACTCCTTTATTGTATCTGTAATTTCTTTGTAGGATATGGGTGCTTGCAGATCTAGTTTTAATTTTTCTGATATTTTTTATATTAGAATATTTTTCTTCTAGATTTAATTAATCGATATGTATATTTTCTTTTTGGAAATGTTCCATATAATGATGTCTATAGGCATCAAGAATGTCACCTTTATCCGAGACATTATTCTCTTTCTTTTTATGGAAGATACTTTTAATGTTATTAGCTTTTCATTGTATTTTGATTCTTGTAGATAAATTATGTAGATATTTGGGAGAAGTGGCCAAGATATAAATTTTTAGTTTTTCTAAAACTAAACTAAGAAAATTTGAAAAAACAGCACCAGGTACCAAAAGAAAATAGTAAGACAATCAAGGCACCACAGGACCAAGAATCAGCTGGAATTCTTTTAAAATCCAACTTTAATTTAAGCACAAAAGCACATAAACGCACACATTAAAACCAGCGTTTTCGTTTGAATCACTTCATCAGATGTGGGTCAGAGAACAATTAATGCCTTTTATAATCCTCTAGGAGGTTAATTATCCAGTAAAAACCATCCAATTTAAAACATCATTAATCCTCATGAATATTCATGTTAAAACCTTGCATGCAGAAAAAAACCCTACTAACCATAAAACTTTGTATAAAATGTTCATAAATATTAAAAAACATGATATACATTTTACAAACTTAAAAAAAAAACTCACATGAATTTATAAAACCATAAAATGCTTAAACATCTTGGATAACTTAAGTAACTTAAATAAAACCATTTGTATTAAAATAAAAGTAAAATGTTTTTAGCACACTCTAGTGGTTAAGGTTAAAATTTCATTAAAATGTGAAAGAAAAGGAAAAGCATCAAATACATATGAGCAGCTAGTACCTTGTTATATAATCCTATAATTTAGCTGCCCTTAGTTTCAACAGGGGTACAAGAGAGATATTCTCATTTAAACCTGGATGGGATGTAGCTTGAAGTGTTATGTGCCACCTGAGCTCTTTATGTTCTATTTTCTCTTCCCATTGTCCTCCTCTAACATCTTTTTTGACCCCTTCCAACACAAAGAAGGAATAATTAGCATTGACGCATATTAAAGAATGTTTAAAAAGGGCATTTGTTTCCTTCCTGTTTTGCATATCATATAGATGTTCATATATCCTCCTTTTTAGCTTACATTCAGTTTTGCCCACGTAAAAAGAATGACATATCTCACACAGAGCTAAATAAATAAGGCCATTTCAGTCACAGTTAAAATATCCTTTACTGCTTAAAACCACATTTCTACTGTTTAAAATGACTTCTTCCTTATTCATTATAAACCTACATTGTGAACATCGCCCACATTTGTAGGTACCACTTTTCTTCCTTCCATTTGTCTCTTTTTTGTCATTTTCTAAGGCATTTCCACACTTTGTGAGTTTTTATATACAAATTTCAGCTCTGTTTTGGTTATTTGTTCCAAGTCAGTGAGATTTTTGAATTTCTCCCACTCATCACTGATAATTCTCCTTACTAATCCACTGCTAGCATTGTATTCTAGCACCATTGCTTTACTAAATTGGTTCTGCTGTGAGGAGTCAGTACTATGGTTCTCAACTAAGGGCTGACTAAGGATAGGTTTATATTCATCATTTCTACCTTCCTGTACTTGTTTTGTAATTTCTTCAAGGAACTCTTTTGGATAGCCCCTTGCTGAAAACAATCCCTTGAGAAAATTGCACTCATTCACTAAGTCCTTGGTGTCAGAGGTCATACGACTTGAAGATTGCTGTAGCCTCTACAAAAGGTTCCTGGATGACATCTGCATTTTTTGGGTGGACAATAAGAATAGAATTCAGGAATTTGTTGATTTTATACATACCACCACCCCATTTCTCAAATTCACCTTCAACATTTCTGACGAAAAACTACAATACTTAGATATAGAAATATATAAAGAAAGTAACAGGTTCAATTCAAAGGTGCATAGAAAAAAACATCTTTACTAACTCATATTTGCACTATAATAGTGCTCATCCTTCTCATTACAAGAGAAACATAGTAAAAGGGCAGTATGTAAGGGCAAGTCGTATGACCTCTGACACCAAGGACTTAGTGAATGAGTGTAATTTTCTCAAGGGATTGTTTTCAGCAAGGGGCTATCCAAAAGAGTTCCTTGAAGAAATTACAAAACAAGTACAGGAAGGTAGAAATGACGAATATAAACCTATCCTTGGTCAGCCCTTAGTTGAGAACATTAGTACTGACTCCTCACAGCAGAACCAATCTAGTAAAGCAGTGGTGCTAGAATACAATGCTAGCAGTGGATTAGTAAGGAGAATTATCGGTGATGACTGGGAGAAATCCAAAAATCTCACTGACTTGGAACAAATAAAAACAGAGCTGAAATTTGTATATAAAAACTTACAACGTGTGAAAAATGCCTTAGAAAATGACAAAAAAGAGACAAATGGAAGGAAGAAAAGTGGTACCTACAAATGTGGGTGATGTTCACAATGTAGGTTTATAATGAATAAGGAAGAAGTCATTTTAAACAGTAGAAATGTGGTTTTAAGTAGTAAAGGATATTTTAACTGTGACTCAAATGGCCTTATTTATTTAGCTCTGTGTGAGATATGTCATTCTTTTTACGTGGGCAAAACTGAACGTAAGCTAAAAAGGAGAATATATGAACATCTATATGATATGCAAAACAGGAAGAAAACAAATGCCCTTTTTAAACATTCTTTAATATGTGTCAATGCTAATTATTCCTTCTTTGTGTTGGAAGGGTCAAAAGATGTTAGAGGGGGACAATGGGAAGAGAAAATAGAATATAAAGAGCTCAGGTGGCACATAACACTTCAAGCTACATCCCATCCAGGTGTAAATGAGAATATCTCTCTTGTACCCCTGTTGAAACTAAGGGCAGCTAAATTATAGGATTATATAACAAGGTACTAGCTGCTCATATGTATTTGATGCTTTTCCTTTTCTTTCACATTTTAATGCAATTTTAACTTTAACCACTAGACTGTGCTAAAAAACATTTTACTTTTATTTTAATACAAATGGTTTTATTTAAGTTACTTAAGTTATCCAAGATGTTTAAGCATTTTATGGTTTTATAAATTCATGTGAGTTATTTTTTAAGTTTGTAAAATGTATATAATGTTTTTTAATATTTATGAACATTTTATACAAAATGTTATGGTTAGTAGTGTTTTTTATCTGCATGCAAGGTTTTAACATGAATATTCATGAGGATTAATGAAGTTTTAAATTGGATGGTTTTTATTGGATAATTAACCTCCTAGAGGATTATAAAAGGTATTAATTGTTCTCTGACCCACATCTGATGAAGTGATTCACACGAAAACGCTGGTTTTAATGTATGCATTTATGTGCTTTTGTGCTTAAATTAAAGTTGGATTTTAAAAGAATTACAGCTGATTCTTGGTCCTGTGGTGCCTTGGATTGTCTAAAGCTAAACTAGTTTTATGTGTTAGAATTTCATTGTATTTATTTTTTAGTACTTTTACTTTCTTTTTCATCTCCAAATGATTTTGATTTTTTTCACCTTTTATTGACAAAAGTTTGGATGGTAGATCTAATAATTCCGAATCCCATTCTCTGATTTTTTTTATACCAAGTTAGGGTTTTACCATATATGTAAGATTTTAATGAGCCCCATATCATTATTATCTCTGTGGTACACTGTCCCACACTTATGGAGGACAGTCCCTCTTTGGGCAGTTGTGTCCTGACCAAATATATTAAAAATGGCAAATATCCTGAGATTGTAGGACATAATTATGTCCCATATTTCATGTAATAGTTGCATAAAATAGTCATGTCTGTATGTAAAATACCTAAATGTTACAAGAAACAGAATAAGTAACTAAACTGCTACAAGAATAAGCTTTCATGTAGGCAAAAAAGTAAAGTTCTATCCTTTGTACTGACCGTGGGTATGTGTCGGCCTGTAAAATCTGATGTGTTTCCCGAAAATGTCCCACCTTGGCTATTTGAAAAGGTGGCAACCCTATCTCTGTGGTGTAATTAATATCTAAGAAGAACTGTAATTCAGATAATAACCAGGGTTTGAACTCTTTAATTTTAGTTATATATGCTGTCATTCTGGAGTTAAAGATAATGGTTTGTACCCATTTTGAAGTTTTAGTATCAATGAACTGAGGTCTGAAAAGGGGCATGGAGTGATTGACAAATTAATGATTTTAGAGTGTAAGTCATGGGCAGCAAATATTTTATCTATTCTAGTTTGAGTACCAAATCTGTGATCTTGATGGGAAAACGACAAAGATTTATCTTCTTTAAATTTGAAAGTATCTACAAGATAAAATGATTCTACCCACTTGTTTAAAGCTTTCGATACAGCAGATGTATGCAGTAGTCTTTTATTTGTAGTTTCAGAAATATCAAATATACAGTTAAAATCTCCTCCTAATATTAAGTTGCCTTTATAATTACTGAAAATTAAATCCAAGTGTTTTTTAACAGTTCCTGTTCCAATGCCTGGGAACCAGTATAGACTGGCTAGGGTCCATATTCTGTTATTATATTTAACTACTACTAATGCCATAAGGCCTTCTTTATCTTCATACTTATAAATGATTTCTGGGTTAAACACATTTGTTTTCCATAAAATTGTTACCCCTTTTGTCTTAGTCTTATACAGTGGTGGCTGGTGACTTCAAATTAAAGGCGGGCTGCAGGAGACAGCTGAATGGGTGGGGTCAATGAGAAGGGGTGTGGCCAACTAGAAAGGGGTGGGGCTATGCTCAAAACCACAACAACTGGAACTTTAATTAAATACGCTGCCCTGGGTGCCAAACCATCATTACAAAAGTCCACTCAAGACAAAATGAAGTGTAGAAGAAAAAATAGTTCAATGCATTGGCTACATGACAACTTACTTAATATCTAGATGGAAACACAAAGATCGTGATGTATGAAAAAATAAATTACTTTTTAAATACATTACTGGAATGCCAGTCAGAATCAAGTATAAAAAAAAAACAAGCAGCACTCAACTCAAACCACTTCTCCTTGCACTGCAGTTTTAATTATAATTTATATTCAGCTTTATAAAATTACCAAGTAACATGCTGAAATTAGCAATCTCTGTGTGATACCACCACTTGTAAAATTGTTTCTTATACAAAAAAGACCTGCTGCCTGACAACTATCTACCTGCTTCATGAGGAAGACATGATCAATGTAAAAAATGAACAGCAAACAAGAAACAAGGTCAAGATAAACTGCTTAAAGGATTACTGCACAAGTTATGGACCACACATGATAGATTGGCGTTCTGTTTAGTTTATGGGTAAAGCCTGCAAAGATGGCTGCAAGTCTCTAACAAATGTAATGAGCTTCTGAAAATATTGTAATCCTGTCCTTTATTACAAATACTGTCATATGCATTTCAATACCTAAGGCTTATACGTTATCTAGTTATGTAAATATTCTCTGCATGGCAACAACGAAAAGGCTTTCAATGTTGGTAATTCTTTAACAGTATGCTTATTAAAGCTTACTTGCATCTTACAATCTCCAACAAGCTTACCTGATGGTCATTAAAGCATTGCTACTTAAACATAGAGCAACAGGGCACTGCGACAGCATGCATTTTTCTGAATAATAAGAATAAATCAACAGTATAAAAATATGACAGAAAACTAGAACATTCTGCAAAATCAAGAACAGATGAAAAGCCACAGTCATACTTGTGGTCTCCCTTGGATGGGGGAATACTCTGCACACTTACACTGCATAACTGCTCCTTTCCTTGCTTGGACACATCCAGAGCTACTACAATGGGGAGTGGGGTGCAACAAGTATGTCACAATTTGAAATGTCTCCGGCTGACAGTGATGGCTCTGACACTCATACCTCACAGCAAGAAATCTGGGCAAAGCCATACATAGACGTGGGACACAGGCCCAAAAATAAGGACAATTTTTAAATATTGCTCTTATAAACTTAGAAAGTAGTAGGTCTTGCATTAGTATGAATTTTCTGAAGGGTATGAAATCTGAAACTCAAATGTCTGCCATTATGTTCTAACTTCAATCTTTAATGATTTGCCACTAATTTGCCAAAAAACTGCAATTTTATGAAAAACAGATGAAAAATGTGATGCAAAAATATAAAATTGCCACACAATACAGCTGGGAACGTGTTAAAGAAGGGACACATTTTTAATATTAGTACTGTTAACCTGAGCAGCTGACAAAATAAGAGCATCTACGTGCATTTCTGAAATAAAAGTAATCTATAACTCTGATCATTACAGCTATTTATAATTGTAAACCCTCCAAGTTTTCTGCCAAAATTGTCATTTTCCAGAGGGATTTTTAGGGGGAGTGCAACATTTTAAGCTAAAATTGGGAACAGTTGAGAGGTTTGGATATTCCTACTTCTATAAAGCGATTTATTTGCATGTACCTCTCAACCTCTTAATGCAGGAAATCTGGACAAGGCCAAATATATTGGGGGAACATACAAACAGTACTAAAAATTGCTCTTGTATAAACTTAAGACAGTTAATAGAATAACAGGTCTTGCTTTAGCATGCATTTTTCTGAAGGTTATGACGTCTGAAACTAATGTCTGTCATTATTTAGTGACTTCATTCCTAAATGATTTGTCAGAAAACCACAAATTTTATGAGGAACAAACCAAAAATAAGAAACAAAAATCTATTCATTTGGCAAAAATCTGGACAGCTGAGAGGTATAGTTCAGCTGGAGCCATCTTTGAGTTTGCTGCCCTTCCCCCTCACAAAATCATGGTCGAATGGAGCCTCCCCCCTGCAGCCATTCCAATGTCCCATTCCATGGTTATTTCATACCGTTTACCATAAACACTGTAATGTGCATACTGCTTTACTTCTATGATAATTTGGAATTCATTTGAAAGTTTTATTTTGCATTTTACAGCACAAAATTTAATAGATATCTGCTAAACAAAGCAATGCAGTCTCACAATGAAAACAGACTTAGCATTAAAACTTCTCTGCCCTTGAAACTCACATTCAAAGAAAATACATTTTGCCAGTGGCAGATAAAGATTAACTTTGGGCTATTTTCAAAATCATAGGCCCCTTGAACACAAAACATACACGTGCTCTTTGATACACCTTCCTAATTGTATTAAATTATATTCCTTGTACAACACAGTACAGTTGTTAGAGGGTATTTTAAATTTATTCTTTTGAACATTTTTCCAGTAAACAATGAAACAAAATGCATGCACCATTAATGACAAAACTGCCCAATTCAGAACATTTCCATCATAAAAAGTCTACTCAAACTTTTACAGTCCACCAGTATCAGTAAATATGCACACTCTGAAGAAGTAAAAGTCATCGAAATAATTCCACATTAAAGAAATCTGTAACTAATGAAGAGGTTGCTGCTAGCAAACAACTTTATATGTCATTGTTTCATCTACAAATAAAGTGCCTGCTGCCCTTGAGGAATAAATTGCCTATGTTGCATTAAAAAATGATAAGCTAGTAATATTGTAATATGTAATGGATGGCAAACTGATAACAGGTTCATAGTTACTAGGTATATTCGCCAAAAAGGACTGCAGCATCCACCCCTTTTACAACACAGTACAGTATCAGCAATGCATCTACCTACTGTGGGAGTAGAACCCACAGCTCTCTGCATCAAATGCAAGTATACTACCTGTTGTGCTAGTAACAATGCAAGCAGACTCCGCATAAGCAGCACTAAACTTTTGTTCCCCTGCAGCTCTCAGCTCCTTGTAAAATCTACTCGACACTCAGCTGTATCTCTGAACTTTGCAGCACAAGAAATCTGGAAAAAGACAACATTTATGGGGGGTGACAAAAGCCCAAAAACCAGGAACACATTTTAAACATTGCTTGTATAATGTTGGAAAGTTGCTAGAATAAAATGCTGTGTTACTACCATACATTTCACTGCCAAGTCTTGAACCCAGGGGACCCTGTGCAAAACAGTCAGAGCAACATACCATTATGCCAAATCATCTGTTTTGTGAAAGAGAGGAAGACTGAAACTTAAATGGCTACCATTTAGTGAATTCAGTTCTCACCATAGCTGTCAACCTCTTAGCACAAAACATCTGAACAAAGCCAATAATAGGGTAATACAGCCCCCAAACATATTCAGTGAATTCAGTTCTCACCATAGCTCTCAACCTTAGCACAAAAAACCTGGACAAAGCCAATAGTGGGGGAATACAGTCCCAAAAATAGGGACAAATTTCAAATATCCATGTTAGTTATAAACTTAGAAAATTGCTAGAATAAAAGGTTTTGGGTTACCATGTACTTTCTGAAGAATATGAAGTCTGAAATTCAAATGCCTGTAATTTTTTTTTAACATTTGTTAACCAGGAAAGTCTGACTTGGAACAAAAGCCAATTTTCAGCAGAGCAGGGAGAAACACTCCAGACACATGTTCTTTGCAAGATGGGAGGGCATGCAGACTCCACACCAAAGGCACCCCAACCAAGAATCAAACTAGAGAACCTGTAGCTGTCAGGCAACAATGCTACCAGTGCACCACAGCACTACTGACTTTGCAAGGAAAAACAAACACACAGAAACCACAGATTTTATGAGGAACAGAACAAATATGAGGCAAACATCTGCAATTTTTTTACAAATGGTGGTGGGTAGGGAATTCAGGCCCTTGCCACCTGCACCCAAGGTACAGGGTTCAAGCTTGAGTATTCTCTACCCACCACCATGTGTTCTCTCTAGGCACCAGTATATAGCAACTGGGGCATTTTATACACACACACACACACACACACACACACACACACACACACACACACACAACTGAAGCATTCAGTCTTCCGTTACACACTGCAGCAGCTAATTCAATCATTCCCCCTGAAAGCAAGTTCCTTTGTAGTCCTGACTGCAGCAGCTAATCCAAGCGCAAGCTAACAGCTGATTTCCAAAGCTCCCCTGTAGTCTTCTCATCAGCCCGTGCATGCTAATGGCTGGTTTCTGGCTTGGCTCTGTGAGAATAGGCTGGAGGCACCAGCCTGCCGATGATGCAGTCTGGTTTCCTTCTCATCTGTGCGGTCATCACCGCACAGACTTCTGGGCTGGCAGGCAGAGATGCCTTTCTCCTCTATCCGGACTGCCTAACCCAGCAGTCTGGAGTTCTGTGAGTACCAGGAACTTCAAGGACGCATGCGTGGAGTTCTGGCACTCGCAATTCTTTTTTAATTTTCTTGTACAGGTGGGGAGGGCTGCAGTCCTATAGCATGAGCTGCCCCTTGTCTTATAATGGATTGTGCCAATATCATATATTCCTTAGGATTCCATTTGTAATTGTCATTTGTTTTGAAATGAGTTTCTTGAAGGAAGACAATTTGAGCTTTGCACAGTTTTAACTCATTCCCTCCGGTACAGTTCTTTTGAGTGTGTGCTTTTAGATCCCAGTGGGCATGGCTTAAGCCTTTAAAAAATGAAGTTATCACCTTACAGTTCTAGGAAATACTCATTGAGAGAGGTCAAATATCAATACAGTTGTGTTTGCCATCACATATGCTTCAAGACGAAATATCCTGGTACCTTGTAAGTAACACGGTTTTGGAATTATTAATGCAAATATGAACAATCAATATTTGACGCCTAGAAGAGTAGTAGGAGATAACTGCAAAAGATGCCTGGAGGAGCACTCGGCTGCAATGAGTTAAATATTTCAGTAGATCTGATCACTTGCTAGGATTGTTTAAACCATTGGCATTTAAAGATAATAAATTTAAATCCATTTTAGGTTATTTAGACTACGTATTTTTGTTTTATTGTGACTATTAAACATTTTCCTATGATAACTATAAAGTATATGCTTGAGCTTTTAAAGGAAATTATCAGTTTTATACTTTGAGTGTTTACCAATAAAGTAATGTTTTGGTCAGGCATACTAAACATGTTTTTGTGAAATTAAATTAATAAATGTTAACAAACTAAGATCTACACTAGCCATGGAATGAAAATCATTCCTAATCTGATGAATAAATTTAAGTCTATCAGATTATCACTCATACCTTGACAATCCAGAACATCTGAGCTCCATAAATCGAATTATCATATGGAGAATATTTGTAATAGGAATAAGCAATATTTATATTATTTTGAACAGATATAGTACTATTGTAGACTAGACAGAATTCTAATACAATATAAATGTCTACTTATTGTATAAGCAATTAATATTTACATGAAAGATGGCAAGCAATTCAATCATAGTAAAGTATGATGTATAATATATAAAACCGCAGTAAAAGATTATAGCACACAGTTATTTAGCATATTCACCCTTACTGATTAAGTCTTTCAAAACTTATTACTTAATATAAATAGATGGTAATAATATTTATACCTAATGTTTATAATACAGTGTACTTTACGGGATATATCAGAAGTTATATTTCATTGTTTGCCAGCATTTAAGTAATCACATTGTTTGCTGCTAACTTACTTAAAGCATCAAGTTTGTTTTATGTGAACGTTGATGAAAGTTAGCATATTTTAATTATCAGTGCATCCCTCTTCCCCCCATTTCCAACACATAAGGATTTTCATAGCTGTCATTTCTTATTTTAAAATGAGTGAAATTATAGGTTTAAAAAGTACAGTTGTGTACACTTACCGTAAATGTAAATGTTCGAGTGTATTCACTGTTGCAGTCATCACACTTGGGTTATCTGCCTGCAGGTAGCCCTCAGTCGGCCTGAATACCAGAGTCTTGGGATTTCTGTGCTGGATACTGTCACCTCTTCCATGACGTCAGATTGTCAGGGCTATAAAACATGCAGCCGATGTCATTACATCAGTTTTTCTTGACCTAGATGTCAGGAGCCCAGAAATAGGAAGCTATTACATGGTCTGTAACACCTCCAGTAAAAAGTAAACACAAAAAGTAAATACCCCTGCCATAAAAGATGGCCATAAAGAGGATAGGTAAAAAGGATAGAGAACGCCAGGGGGCTGGAGGGAGGGAAACCAGGACTGCAACAGTGAATATACTCGAACATCTACATTTATGGTAAGTGTACACAACTGTACTATGTTCTTCATGTTTCACTGTTGCAGTCATCACACTTGGGTTGATTCATAAAGCTGAGGAAGGGTGGAGGCAGTCAAGAAGTGTTGGGGCTGGCTAGCAGGCCTTGTAAGACTGCTGTAGCAAATTCAGCTCTGGATTTAGAAAAAATAGGTAAGTGGTAATGCTTGGTGAAGTTGTGTACAGAACTCCAGGTTGCAGTTTCCAGGATGTCCCTGGTGGGGACCCCCCTGAGAAATGCTGTAGAGTGGAAGTAGCCCTAGTTGAATGTGTTCTGATCCCCTGTGGGATATGTTTTCCATGGTGCTTGTAGCAGAAATTGATGCAGTGTGCTATCCATTTGGAAATGGTTTGTTTCAAAATGGCCTTGCCCTCTGCCCCTGTAGCAAAGCTGACTAGCAGCTGGTCAGATTTTCTGAAAGGCTTAGTCCTGTCAAGGTAGAACCTGAGCTGTCTGTGCACGTCCAAGGAGTGCAGGATCTTTTCCCCTCTATTCTGAGGATTAGGGAAAAAGGTTGGCAAATGGATGGCTTAGTTTAAAGCCACACTGGATACCACCTTGGGCATAAAGGAAGGGTTAGTCCTGAGGGAAACCCTATCAGCATGGAAAATAACGAAGGGCTCCATCGCCATTAGTGCCTGTAACTCAGACACTCTTCTTGCTGAAGTAATAGCTAGAAGTAAGGCTGTTTTGCAAGAGAGGAATTTCAACTCTGCTGAAGCAGCAGGTTCAAAACGGGGAAGTGTGAGCTTTTCCAGTACAACGTTAAGGTCCCAAACCGGGGTGGGAGCTCTCCCAGGGGGTCTTAAATTGTTAGTTCCTCTCAGGAACTGCTTGATGAGAGGGTGAGAAAAGAGAGGAGGCTCAGAATTACAATGCACTGAGATGGCAGAGGCATGAATCTTAATGGATGAGAAGGATAGGCCTCTGTGGAGCAGCTCTGCTAGGTAATCAAGGATTTGAGGTATGTTGGGCACAGCTGTGTCCTTTCCTTGAGACTGACTCCAAGAACATTATCTTTTCCACTTTTCAGCATGGGATTTCCTAGCACTAGGCCTTCTGGCCTCAAGGATGACATCCAGTACCTGTTTGCTGAGGGATGCTGGTGGTATATTCATGGGATAAGCCAGGCTGCAAGGTTTAGGGTTTGCAGCTGTGGATGCAAAATCTGCCCCTCCTGCTGAGACAGCAGGGAAGGTGTCTGATGTAGGTGCCAGGGTGGCACTACTGTCAGACTGTGTAGGAGTGGGTGCCAGTGCTGCTGTGGCCAGTCTGGTGCAATAAGGATCGCCCTTGGCCTGTCCTGTTTGATCTTGAGTAGTACTTTTGAGAGGAGGGGCAGAGGAGGAAAGGCATAAATTGAGAGGTTTTCCCATGTAAAGGATAGGGCATCCACCTTCCAGCTTCTGCTGTGAGGGTTCCCGGTGCAAAATTTGTTCAATTGGTGGTTTTGGGGGGAGGAAAACAGGTCCACCTCCAGAGTTCCCCACCTCTGGCTTAGAAGTTTGAATGAGTTGGGTTCCAGTTTCCACTCATGAGGGTCCAGTAAATTTCTGCTTAAGTCATCTGCCAGTGAATTTTGCTTGCCTTGCAGGAATTGAGTTTGTAGGTGCACTTGGATGCTCGAGGCTGTGTTCAACAGAGCCATGGCTAACCTACAGAGTGGGTAAGAATGAGTCCTGCCCTGCTTGTTTATGTACCACATAACTGTGGTGTTGTCTGTCTTTATCAGGAGCTGTCCTGGAAGGATAAGGTATTTGAAGACTGTCAGAGCATTCTGTACAGCTAGCATCTCTTTTTGATTGAGATGCAGGGGAATTTGTTCTGGGCTCCATTTGCCTTGAATGCATTTGCCTGCAATGTGAGCCCCCCATGCATTGTCTTATGCATCTGTTGTCAGGGTTTGGGTGGCGAGGGGTTGAGTGAAAGGAAGTCCTTTGTTGTGGTAGCATTCTTCTGCCCCCCAAAGGAACGCTGCCCTTAGACAAGGTATGATAGGAATCACTGTTTCCAGGTCCTGAGAATGTTGACACCAGACACTTTTTAAGTACCATTGAAGTTTCCTCATATGCAGTCTTGCATATGGAATTAGCAGAATGCATGAAGCCATGAACCATAGGGCTTGCAGTATTTTCCTTGCAGACAGCTGTGTTTTGTTGGCCATTAGTTTGAAATAGTTTGTCAGATGGACCTGCTTTTCTGGAGTGAGGAATGCCATCTGAGAAGTTGTGTTCAAGCTTGCTCCCGTGAATACAAGTTGTTGGCTGGGCACCAGTTGTGATTTCTTTTCGTTGATGTATCCCAGTGAAGTTAGAAGTCTTTTTACAAATGCCAGATGCTGAAGTAGCAATTCCTGACTGTCCACCTGAATCAGGCAATCGTCCAAGTATGGGTAGATTTGAATATTTCTCAGTCTGCAGTATGCAATGGCTGGAGCCAGGCATTTTGTGAATACTCTGGGCAGTAGATAAGCCAAAGGGAACTGCAGAGAACTGATGCATAGAGCCTGCCCTGAAATGTAGATATTTCCTGCAAGACTCCCTTATGGAGATGTGCAGATAAGCTTCTTTTATATCTAGGTTGACTAACCAGGTATCCTTGGCTAGCCTAGGAAGAAGCTGTTGCAGTGGGGGGGGGGGGGGGGGGGGGGGGGGGGGGGGGGGGGGGGGGGGGGGGGGGGGGGGGGGGGGGGGCATGAAGAGAGTTTTCCTCTAGGGCAAGTATTTGGGCAAGACTGGGAAGGATAACGGGAAAGTCATTGTGAACTTTTCCAAAATGCTTACCACTCCCTGGTTTTGAGTGGAAACACTCCATTGTTTAGATCTCTGCATACCCTGAGACTGTAGTCTTGTGTCTGTTTCATGGGTTATAGTATACATACAGTTCAAATAAAGTATACAGGAGGGTACAAATAACTACTACTAATAGAAATAGACAGCAAAGGCAACAGAAAAAAAAACAAAAAAGGATCAGATCAGACAAAGGTCTATAGTTTAATAACCTAATAAAGCAAATGTATAACCAAAGTGTTGGGCTAACATACATTATAAAACAAATAAACAATACTGCAGTACTACAGGGGGAGGGGTACTTTATCAGTTTTACACACTGTGTGAGCAGTATGTGTTGCAAAAGGGTCTGAAATAAAGCTACATAAAAAAATAAACAACAAGGGTCTGAAATAAAGTTACAGAAAAAAAATAAACAAGGGTCTGAAATAAAGCTACAGAAAAAATAAACAAGGGTCTAAAATAAAGTTACAGAAAAAAATAAACAAGGGTCTGAAATAAAGCTACAGAAAAAATAAACAACAAGGGTCAGAAATAAAGCTACAAGAAAAATAATAATATTTCATTCCTTCTTGACAATACTCTTTTAGGGGGGGAAGGAAAAAACAGGTATTAGTGTATTAGACATACTGGTAAACTGGATTAAACCTTACAGAATAAGATATTTTACAAGTTGTTAATAGCTATCATAATGGTTATTATTGTATTGTTTAGTATTAAATTGTATTTACAACCTGTTAAACTGTAAAGCTATACAAAAGATGGTTTAAAAAAAACAAGAGATGGCTTAAAATTGATAACAGCTATACAAGAGAGAGTAAAGATATGTAAAAAAATTGAACAAGATTGGTCACTATTTCAATATGTTTTTGGCAATATTAATGCTATTAAATTTGTAAGATTAGACTAAATTTACTTTATAGTCTTTATATGTACAAATACAGAAGAATTCAGTACAAATTAAATTAATGTCTAGCAATGAATATGTGTGAAAAACCATGTTTTAAAAAAATTGGGTTCAGGATAGCTGATAGATTGAAATGCATGAATAGCAAACAGTCTGTGTAAATACATACTGTACAGAATACATTGTAATACATTTAAAAGTAATTTGTCAAGTTGTAATATCACTGGTTTTACCCCAGTAAAATAATTGCTTTCAAATATTTATTATATAAGCCCAGTTCAGTACTTTACCAAGATGTTAATGGGCAGTTCAAAGACATGACCACAATGTTACAAATGCTTGCAGTAGCACATGGTTCTTGTCTCTTACAGTTAATTCAACAAGTTGCAAAGAGTTAATGAAACAGTTCTAAGTCATAAATTAAATTCTGTAATTGCAAAAGAATAAATTAATCAAGTTAAACTAAAGCAGACACAGCTCATAACTGATAAAATATTTTCACAGAATGGTCTGCAAAAGAAAAAGTTGTTAAATACATTAAGTTTGTTAGTAATACTTTAATATCACTGTATTAACTATGTAAAATTGCATTTTGATTTGTTGTATCAAAAGACTATATAATGTGATAAAAAACACATATCAGTATAAAATGTTTTGAGTATGTTTAAAAACAGAGGGAATTGTTAGATATTATTAATTTAAGGCTAAAATTAATTCTGTTGTAAATATGCTGAAAGAAAAAGTTTGCTTAAATGCAGAAGCAGAGTTTAGTAATATGTGATCAGCAACCATACTAAATGACTGTGGCTTAAAAAAATAAGGAACTTACTTATGAGTGTATTACACACACATCAAGAAAACTGACTTCTTACAGACATGACAAGAATGTAATCTGCTTTCACTGGACAACAGGACATGTTTTTCTAAGAAAGTTTAAAAATGTGCTTTTCTAATCCACAAGGCGTTTCCTTGAAGACAGTTTACTTATCAGCATTTGCACAAGAACAGATGTGTTAGCATTTGTCATCAAGGCAGTATCTTTCCAAAACCAAGAGGGTGTGTGTTTAATTAAAATATGTATAAAAAGTCTGTATTAAATCTAGCTATGTTA
The DNA here is from genome assembly GCF_019279795.1 of Protopterus annectens. NCBI lineage: Eukaryota > Metazoa > Chordata > Ceratodontiformes > Protopteridae > Protopterus > Protopterus annectens. The sequence goes on along the minus strand of NC_056735.1, from coordinate 999,693,557 downwards.
GAGGTATGGTAGGGACACAAGTCCTGAGGTAAATGTTATATCTCTCACATCATCTGTACTATATGAGAAGTAAAGTTGGAACAGTACTTTTAAGCTGCAACATTTGTCCAGTTTGGTTTATTATAAAAAGTTATTGGTTACTGCTCTCTAAAGTTGATGCTGCAAAGTATATTCTCTCATCAGTGTATATTCTGCAAGTTTCTGTATGCGACAGACTGTGAATGCAAATATAACTAGACTTTGAATTTTAGCAGAATCCAGCCAGCAAATCCCACAGCAAGAGCAAGCAGTAAGAAGCAGTAAGCAGAGCTCAATATATTTTTTCAATGATGAGCCAGCTGAGTGTCAAGTACCATATATGTTTTCAGAACAAACCAAAAATAAGAAACAAAAATCTATTCATTCGGCAAAAATCTGGACAGCTGAGAGGTATAGTTCAGCTGGGGCCATCTTTGAGTTTGCTGCCCTTCCCCCTCACAAAATCATGGTCGAATGGAGCCTCCCCCCTGCAGCCATTCCAATGTCCCATTCCATGGTTATTTCATCCCATTTACCATAAACACTGTAATGTGCATACTGCTTTACTTCTATGATGATTTGGAATTCATTTGAAAGTTTTATTTTGCATTTTACAGCACAAAATTTAATAGATATCTTCCTTCAAGAAAGACATCTGTTGGAACTCATTATATGGTTGTTAAATAATTAAAATTATAAAGTTTTATCTCCGTCTTTGTTTAATGAAAAAGAAAGGGCACTGCTATTCTATGGAAAAAGGTGAAATTGTGCCAACAATTATTAACAAATATAAATATCCCAAAGGAATATGTTCAGTAGTCACTATTCTTTATAATAATAAAATGTACACTTAAGCAAATTTTATTGAATCCCTGGTTTAGGTGTATAGGCAGCAAAAAATTATTTGGAAATATTGCAAAATTTATGGGAAGATAGTCTCATTAATGTAGGAGACTTTACTTGTATTCAAGATGAGAGAGATATAAGTACTGTTGAGAATATTACATTATCTGATAATACTAAATTGCTAAATAATAGATTAATAATAATTTAAGATATTTAATAGATATTAAAGAAAATATATCTCTTTTCTACTCATCATTCATATCTCCATGGTATACCAACATGTATTAATAAAATATATTTTTCAATAGATACATTACAAAAAAATTAAACTTTTAATGTTATGCCTTACTCATTATCTGATCATAATTCTTTATGTATGGATATAAGCTTAGATTTTAGAAATGTTCAATCAGTACATAAAATATCAGCATATAAGATAAAGCTTAAAAGATCTTAAATCTCATCTTTTGGAGAAAAATTAAAAACAATCTGCAACTAAACGATAATGGAATGGTTAATAACATTCTATTGTGGAATTCATTAAAATAGATTATAGAAATAATGGAAAATGGATGCATAAAATTGATAAAAAATTGAAAGAGTGGGATAAAGATATTCCATATAATACAGGAAAAACTGTATTATACCAAACTAGAGCAAAATAACTTAAAAGTCAGTTACTCTTAAATTTTGAAGTATCTTACAAAACGATATTAAGAAATTATTTGTCATAAAACTGAAATCACATTAGAAAAAAATGAATTACATAGTTATTCAAAGTCACCTAAAATGATTACTTATCAAACTGAGTACAAAATCACAAATTAATATGTATTAAATCCAATGACGAAAAAGTATACATCAGATATTAAAGAAATTTTATTATTTTTTAAAGATTATTATGAAGACTTAAATAAAATGAATAGTATTACAACTGAAGTAATGATTGACAAATACTTGAAAAATATTTCTGTTAAATTAAAGGTCATATTAAAAAGTAAGCAAACCCAGTTGTGTAGTACAGCTTAAAATGCCATCAAATTAAGCACAATAGGAAAAGCCCAAAGACTGGATATAAATGCAGCAATATATAAATTGTTACCTTCAAAAGTAATTACATTATTAAGTGAAACATTTAATTTATAATACAAAAGTTATTCGCCTTCTTGGGATTCTACATTAATATCACCAGTAATTAAACAAGGGGGGAAATAATTAATTTCATTATATAGGACAACATCATTACTAAATGTCAATTATAAGTTATTCACTTCAATTTTCTCAATAAAACTAAAAGATATAATTGATAAAATCATAAATAAAAATCAAACAGATATTATTATAAATAGCTTAACATATGAAATATTAAAAGGGTAATCACAATATTAGACTTAGCTAAAAAGAAAAATTAGTAAGCAAAAAGGCTCACATATCATCAATCCATCCAGGTTAACCAGGGTAAAATATGAACCAGTCACACAAAAAACACCAGCCAGGATACCCAGTGGAACATATTTTAAAAGATTCCTGGGATTTTTTAACTAAAATTAAACATGTTTTTTCAAGGACTCTTGTAGCTTTTCTACAGTGGACATGGTGGACCTTTTTAATTCTATATTAAGTAGTTAAGAAGTTCCTAAGTAGTTAGGAAGACCTTCTACATTGCCCACCTGATCATGAAGGGATTCACATCTAGATCACCCCTGTACTCATCACTCATCAGACCAATGATTAATGTATCTGACCCGACACCTGCAGCAGCTGGAAAGGCCCCAAAAGTTCCTCACCAAAAGGATAAAGGGTCTCAAAAATATGTCTTATGCTGCCCGACTGAAAGAACTGCAGCTCTATTCAGTCGCTTACCGATTGCTCAGAGGTGACCTGTGCCTGACATACAAGGCCATGTCAAACCCAGAATTGATGAACATGCTTCACCTCAAACAATCTAGATCCCTCAGAACTACAAGGCGGAGACTTAAACCTTGACACGGTTATTAATAGGATGTGCTGGAGGGACAGATTCATCACCCATATGCTGTGGAACAAAATCCCAGTACATGTGAGGCAGAGCACCTCACTGGCCTTGTTCAAGAGAAATCTTGACCAATGGATGGGAGATCGCAGATATACCCCAGGGATTACCTCAGTGTCACTGCTTGACAGAGGCACAGCAAAATAATGGGCATAGTTTTCTTCAAAATAAAGGACAAAACTCTAGGCTAGACTTATAAATGCCCTTGGGCAGATAGCCTAGTATGAACCTATGAACTTATGAACCTATATCTTATGGGCTGGGTTTTGAGCTTTTTCAGTCAGCTATTCTTGAACTTTTCAACTTAGACGATAGGCTCGTTAACTTTGTAATGGGAGGTTATGGAAATTCTATTACACAATAACTTCACTTTTGAGGGTCAGGTTTCTTTTCAACAAGTCAAAGGGGTCACCATGGGTGTCAGCTGTGCCCTAGTATATGCAAATTTATTACGCAGAGCTGGGAAAAGACCTATGTTTTGAATTCTAAGTTTAAGGAAAATTGGTACACTTATTTATGCTTTGCTGATGACATTTTCATTTTATGGAAAAATCCAGGACTAGTTAAGGGTGATTTTTTTATCATATATATCTTAATAATACAACCTAGTGCCACGGTGATGCAGTGGTTAGCATTGTTGCCTCACAGCAAGAGGTTCTCCCATTCGATTCTTGGCTGGAGCACCTTCTGTGTGGAGTCTGCATGACCTTCCCGCGGTTGAGTGACGCTAAAGACATACAGGTAGGTGAAAGAGCAAATGGGGGTGCCTTCTTTGAAGGTTGGGCATCAGGCTGGCAACTCAGCACCATAAAAATCCACTGCCAATCATGAGAGGACCAGAGTTCCACTGTGGCGACCCCTAACCGGGAAAAGCAGAAAGACTTTATTAATAATACAACCTCCTTCCTTAAATTTACACATTCATATTCTAGTGACCATACTGACTATTTGGACATTACATTTTTTAAAGATAGACTTAATGGATGTTTTGGTTCGAAAATTTTCAGAAACCCAACTTTTTCCAACAGTTACTTAGAGTACAATAGTTGACACCCATGGAACATGAAGAAAAACATTTTCAAAGGGCAACTCATGAGGGTAGCCAGAATGTGTTCTGATGTTAGTGATTTTAAGCTAGAAGTGGACAGCTTGATCCAAATGCTTTATGAAAGGGGTTACCTGCTGACATTTTTAAATAGAATACGTGAAGAAATTTTGAATGGATGGGGTACCAAATTTAAACCTCTGCTTGGGATGTAATTGATTAAAATGACACCCATTTTAGGCAGCAGTTCTTTGATGTCTAATGTTCCTTTTACTAATTAAATAGTGATTCCCTTTTTCTCTTATTCCAAGGAAATTAAAAGCATTATAGTCAAGAATTGGAATGTATTTAAGGGGGGTACATAGGATTTTGGGAGAAACCCCTAGATTTATTTTTAAAACTTGTAGAAACAACAATTAATATCAAAATATAATACTAATGTACACTGAAGATATAATGGAAATTTAACAGAATTATTCTACTGTTGTTTTGGTTAAAATGCAAAAAATGATAATGTTTTCTTTTCCTTCCACTGTACGCAGTGAACGTGTTCAAAATATATATATTTCAACAAAAAAAAAACAGTGAAACTACCTTTTCAAGACAACCTTTATGTACTCAGAAGTACACTGGACAATAATTTCTCTATAGTACCCCCTCCACTGTAGGTGAGAGGACCTTATCTAGACTGGGAATCACTACCAGGAACCAATTGCCAACTGAAAGAAAAAATCTAGAAAATTATTAAGAGCTTCAGAGATGCACTAAAACAGCTTTTCCTTACTGAATCAACAAGCAACTGTTACCATAAGTCACCATCCCTTATCATGAATAATGGAATACATTTAAGAATCTTTTCTCAGCCTCTTAATGTAGCATTTCATATGCATATAATTAACATGTATATAGGAGTCTATGTATCATATCTATGACTGAACTGTATTTTATGCATTTCCTTGCTTGCACTGTGTGAGTGTGTGTGTGTGTGTGTGTGTGTGTGTGTGTGTGTGTGTACTGGTACCAGAAAAGAGAGCCTTACTCCTTCAGCTCTTCAAATAAAGAGCAAAAAAAAAAAAAAAAAAGTCGATCACTACAATTAGAACCAGACACCCCCAGCACTTTCATTAAAGAGCAAAAAAAATCTTTACTGCAATAAAAAACAAAAAACAAAAACAAAACACTACTGTATTAAGCTGATAGCTAGATTGCACAGTCAGATCCCCCAGCTCTGCCATTGAAGAGCAAATAAAAAAAAGTTCATTCCTTCTACTCCCCACTCCAACCATTCATGCCCCATTGTACCCTGCCTTGGCCCGCATTCTGCACATTTTATTAAAAAAAGCAATTATTTTAAGCTGTAGCAAACTGATTCCTATACATGTAGCAATCAGTCACTACAGTTTATACCCTGCCTGCACAGAGAGCTACAACACTAAGGTTTTACTTTATATAAAAGAGATTTTTTTTCCTTTTTCCTTTTAAACTGATATTTTCTAATTTCCTCTGAGAATGCAAAAGGTGTTCTGAGTTTGCCAAAGTTCTACTGAGTTTGCCAATATATTTGTAAGTTTTGCAAAGGTTTTTTTTGTGTATGTAGAAGTGTTCCTATGTTTGTGCACATTTTTTCTATATTTGGGAATATTTCTCATGGTTCCTGAACTTATTTCCAAGGATTCCTGATACTGAAGGAGTTCTGCCTTTTGTTGTAAAGCATTTGTTACTGCACTTATGCTCAAAATAAGTTTATTTTACATTAAGAGAATTTTATTCTGCACTCTGGTGGGAGCAGAGGGCTGATTCAGTCCATCTGAGTTGAAAACTGCTGGTAGAAGGCTTATTTTGTATTTATTTGATTGGCCCAAGGGCTTAACTGTGTAAAAGTCTTTCATCTTGCTGTTATAAAAGCCCAATGTGCAAATGTGGCTACCTGTGGCTTGTATATATAGGCAAACCTCTCAAGTTTAAAATCCTGCAGAGGAAACACTCTCCATAGTCTCCCAATGTTCATAGCTGCCAGTTTGCACAGAGGGTAGCACCACTGCAGGCCCTCTTAAAGTATACTACTAAACACTGTGAATTAGACCTTTAAGTGACTCTCCCCTACTCCTTCCCATCTATTAGGGTTCTGGTATAATGGATAGGTGCTTCCCTACCATCTCTGTTTCTGGCCTGGTGGATACGGGTATTCTGAGGCAGTGTATTAACTGCCTCATGTTCACTGACAACCATTTAATTTTAGAACAGACAAACAGTGTGTGAGAGATGTAGAGACACAATGTCATTGAAGGCAAAGCTCTCCAATACACACAAGAAAAATGCAAACCGGGTTGTCAGTGTTACACCCAAAATACTCACTATCAACACTAAGGAACAAACACATAGACCCATATATGCAAATGCGCTGACATGTACCCAAACCTCCAAGACTTCCTAAAAGCATCTCTCGGTGGCCCTTCACACATTCAAAAAAGACAGCACCTCACACAGCACAGCACATAACTCTGAAAATCATACTAGCTCCGCTTGCAAGCCCACAAGGTAACACACCACACAGCCAAACATTCTAGTTATTCAGAATTCCATTGTAATACATACCACATACCAATGTCCCCCTTACCAGGCTAAACAAGGAGAAGATTACAGTGAGCTGTCTGTCTGAAGCCAGGATCCTTGCGATCATGCATGCACTTAGGTCTTTAAACCACAAGTATCAGTATGACACTGTCATTGTCCATGTCAGTGTAAACAACCTAAGATGTACCTCGCTGGACTATATGAAGAGACACATGATGGATGTCTCTTAATATGTGTCGTAGGTGGATATGAATCTAGCCTTGAGTAGCATCCTACCTTAACCAGTGACGATGCCACAGTGCCACCAAAAAATGATTGACTTCAACAATTGTATTAGCTTCTGGTATCACAACAAGGGGATCCAATATTTTGTCAGCCTGGGGAGACTTGATCAACAAACCACAATGCTTTGCCAGAGATGGTTTGTCCTTGTCATCACTTGGCTTCTCAATTCTGGCAAATACTTTATCTATCCCCATAATGCCTTTTTTATGCTGTGTCAAGTTGTTAAACCCTCTAAAATAATAAAAATCACTCACGACTACCTAAAGGTACTGCTGCTCAATGCCAGGAGTTTAAATAAGAAGCTGCACTCCCTGGAAGCACTCCTCACTCTGGAGAATGCAAATGTATGTGCAGTCACAGAAACATGGCTCAGAACAATGGAAAGCACCCCAGCTATCAAAGGATACAATGTCTTGCATACATTTGACCCCCTTCGGTTCAGGATAAAACAAAGGGAAGTCTCAGTGTCATAAAGGAAAAATACATTGCTAGACTGGTCCAACAGAATGACTCACATGAGCTGTTCCATGCCCAACTAGCCATGGAGTATCATATCCTTGCCAGCTACAGATACCCTAACGTGAGTCCCACACCTCCTACCTAGACCTACTGGAATCTCTTAACATTCAACCTCACACCATACTTATGTGTGACTTCAACTATCCCTTCATAAACTGAGAGACTTATACGTCACATAATTCACTTGCTCAGAGGTTTTTGGACTTTGTGGATTGAAACACCCTGGAGCTGGAGCAACTATTTAGCTCCCCAACTAGAGGTACAACTATCCTAGACCTGGTACTCATGAACATGGAGGGGATGCTGCTCCTTCCTGTCCATTAACTCCTGCCTGGAGATCTGACCACAAAGTGATCTCCTTAGTATTACAACTAACCTAGAACCTCCATCAAATGGCAAACCTGTTAAGAAGTTTGCTTATGCCAATTACCTCAAAGTAAGTGACAGCTTATTGAACTTACAAGCCCCTCAGAACATGGATGACACTGAGGCCTACTCAGAGCTGTACACAAAAGCACTGTACAACCACATTCATAGCTGCATAGAGGAGGCAGTACCTGTCTGAGTCAAACCTATGATTACTGTCAAAAATGAACCACCTTGTGAACCCCTAGTATAAATTGGCTATTTAACAAAAGGGAAAAAATCCTCTCTAAAACCAAGAAGAAACAGACAAAACAGTGCAAAAAGATACTCACTAGTCTAAACAAAAAATTAGAGAGCTGGGAAAATTTGCTATCTACAAGACAAAGATAGCCTCCCAGGTGAAAGATAATATAGCCTCCCAGATGAAAGATAACCATAAAGCTTTTTACAATTATGTTCATAACCTCAGGGGAAACACTCAACAATGTGCCGAGTTAATCATGAATGGCAGCACTTATACCCATCATGAAAGTACAGCAAACTTGCTGGCCAGCAAGTTCACTTCAAACTTCTATCCCATCACTTCCTACCACCCCCCTACATGACATTTCAGGGGAATAAGTCCTTACTGCATATGCAAAAGCCAAAAACATAGCCCCCATGGGTCCTGACAACATTCCAGGATGCTTCTGAAATAGCTTAAAACCGAATCTATTAGGGCCATTAGAAACCCTCTTTAACCACAACCTCTGCACAGGCTTTGTCCCAGAGGGATGGAAGAATGCAATAGTTGCCCCTCTGCACAATGGTGGACCCATCAACTGGCCCAGGGAACTACAGACCCATAAGCTTGACCAGCCTTATCTGCAAGGCCATGGAGAGAATTATCATTGACCTGATCAGTACTGACATAGGAAATCTTCAAACACTGGACCAGACCCAATTTGGCATTGTCAGAGGGAGATATTGCCAGCTCAATCTGGTGAACTTCTTTGAAAAATTCACTAGGACCATGGATAAGGGTAAAATGGCACAGACCACATATCTAGACCTGTGCAAAGCTTTTGACATAATTTCCCACTTGGAGATTATAGATAAGCTTACTAAGGTAGGCATAAACCCCTATATCATCAGATGGATAAGAAACTGGCTCACTGACAAGACACATGTTGTCCAGATAGGTGAATCCACTTGTGATAAGAAATCTGTTATTAGCAGTGTCCCACATTGCTCAGTGTTGGGAACCCTCCTGCTTGGTATATACTTCTCTGAAGTGAAGGCCAATGTTGGAGGCCTCTGGCTCACCAAGTTCACCGAGGACTCTAAGCTGACAGCAATCATTTGCTGTCTAAATTATGTAGACATCCTACAAACATGCTTAAAAATGACAAACGACTGGTTCTAAAACCATGGTCTGAGACTAAATGCTAAAAAAATTATAATCATACCCTTAGGTAAATCACATATCCCTCCAAATTCTAATATTGATAATATACCCCTAAAAGTAGATCCAGTTGTGAGGGACCTAGGAACACAGACAGATAGTAACCTAAACGTTGTCCACCAGGTAGCTACAGTAGTAAGTAAATCCTTCTGTGTGGCTGAACTTATAAGTAAAGGCATGGCATCAAGATCAACAGCAGTCATAGTGCCACTGTATTCAGCCCTCATCAGGTCATAATTGAGTACAATGCTCCCTTCTGCATGTACCTAACCAGGCAATTATACCAAATGGAGTTGCCCCAGAGGTTTCTCACTAACAAAATGCAAAGCACAAGACACATCTTATGCAGACCTGACTAAAGACCTTACCCCTTTATGCCATCTCATGTCGTTTATTGAGAGGTGACTTATGTGTGACCTACAAGGCATTCTTTGATCCAGCCCTGAGGAAAATGTTACATATTCACAAGAAAAATTATACAAGGGTTACGGGTTCCATGGACTTGAACCTTATTTGTGATTCTATCAGAACTTGCTGGAGAGATAGATTCATATCCCAAAGACTACCTTGTCTATGGAATAAACTTCCCATCTTCATAAAACAAAGTCTGTCCCTCACTCTCTTCAAAAATAATTTGAATAAATGGATGGGAAACTGCAAATTCACTCCTGCGGTACTGCCCATGTCCCTTATGGACAGATGCAGTCTGTAAAATGACTCAGGGCTCCAACACCCAAAGACCCACTACCCTGATACTACCCCATCCCATATCTGGGGAATCAGCTATGAGTCTATGCACAATGCAGCAAGCAGTTGCTACAGTTCAGACAGTTCAGACCACTAATGGAGGGCTACAGCACTCAGATTTGACTGCAAAAGCAATATCTGCTTATGAAAGCCAGTACTGCATTAAAGAGAAATCTGTATCAGCTGATCAAGCCCTATGAACCTGAAGCAGTTGCCCTCCCTGTCAGTTGATTCATATGGACAGGACCATATGATTTGCAGGGGGTGGGGATGCATGGGGGGTTTGCCCCCCCTGCAAAAATGTAAAAAAAAAGTAGATTTTTGTGTGTGTGCATTCTTTTTTTTTTGATGTTCAAGTTTTCGGAAACTCGATCACATGGTCCCAACCATATGAATTTTGAGTTTCTGAAAACTTGATCATCTGATAGAGATCCAGATACATACATATATAGGTTCATAGATTGGTACTAGTCTAACTGCCCATATGGGCCATTTTAAGCATAGCCAATTAACCCACATGAGAGTCATACCCTGCACCCTGTATCTGTAAGGCAAATATCTTAACCTAACCATTATGCCAAACTCCCTCTGGGATCTTATCCAAATGTTTGAGAGGAACAAATGAATGGCCAGAACACTCCAACAATATTCACCAAAAGAATTCCAGCATTCAAATGATGAAAAAATGTCTCACTTAATAAACAACAAAAAATCTCAATAAACTATCAGCAGATCCAGGGTTTCACCAAGAAGGCTTTCTTAGTGTTATTTATTGTGATTATTTAGGTATTTATTAAATGAGTTATATTTTCACTATTTGCTCCTGTTGAAAGACTACCCCAATGCAGAGGGAGGTGTAATTTTACTGTACCTCACCCTATAGACAAAAGTGGACTGCAGAATTAGAAGTTTTGTGGTCCTTTCATGAAGAAACCCTATCATTGCTCCTGAACAGTACCCCGACTGCTGCACTCTGGATGCCGTCAGGGAATGCCTACTCCTCCACCCATAAGCCTGGCATGCCTTCACTCAAGATTCATGGGTGCAGGGGATAATCACCAGAGGCTTCTTTACTCCATTTGTTTCCTCTGCTCAGAAAAAGAAGAAAATTCCTGACCTTCCACCCAGTCAGATGGAATTAGCAGCAGCAGAGGTAAGAAAGCTGCTAGGAAAAGGAGTCATCCAACAGTTTCCCCAGACTAATCAGGATCTGGGGTCTAGTCAAGGTTCTTTTTAGTTCTGAAAAAAAAAGTCCCATCTTGGACCTATGCCACCTCTATCAGTTTTTAAAACAGGGAAAATTCTTGATGGTCATGGTGCAATTCATTCCACCTCTTCTGATGAAGGACGACTAAATATGCTCCATAAATCTCCAGAATGCATACTATCATATAAAGAAAACAAAGCAGTCCAGGAGATTTCTCCATTTCTGGCTGGAAACCAATCATTTTCAATTTAAAGCACCACCCTTCAGTCTTACCACATCTTCCTGGTTGTTCACCAAATGTATGGCAGGGGTAGCAGTGAATCTCAGGCTGCAAGGGTTCTGGGTGTTCCTATATTTGGACAATTGGCTCCTTACTACACCAACCAAGGATCTGTTAATTCAGTGCTGGGACTCCTTACTCTATCTAGCTCCACAGTTGGGAATTACTATCAATTTTGTCAAGAGACAGCTGACACTAACACAGTCAGGGGAGTTTATTAGACGCCATCTTGATACGAATACTCAAATAGCCAGGCTTCTACAATCCAGGACCTTATCTCTGCATCAATTGCTTCAGAGGTCCTTCATCATCCTCATCTCCCAATAAGGCTTATTCTGTGACTTCCAGACCTAATGGTAGCCTTAATCACATTAGCTCATCTGGAAAGGTATTATATGAGGGTCCTGCAATGGACATTTTTGGTTCAATGGTCACTGATATCTCATCCCCTTCATGTCCCAATGCATCTCACTCCAATATGCAGGAAACACATGAGCTGGTGGTCAACCTCTGCCATGGTGTCTTACGGTCAGTCTTTCTCCCCAGTGCCATCCATAGCCACTGTGACCATGGACACTTCCCTTCTGGGATGGGGTCACATTTTAAAGAGAAGGCTGTGCAAGGTTCTTGGTCAATGACAAAGTCCAGTATTTACATCAATGTCTTGGAGATGAGGGATGTCATCCTAGCATTGCAGTTCTTTCAGGACTCCCTCTAGAGGGTGCCACCGCAATCCAGACGGACAACATGGCAGTAGTCTGATACACCAATAAGCAGGGAGGAACCCATTCATACTCAATGTGCTGGGCATGAGGGTGTGGCAATGGTTGATGCCTTCCTGCCACCTTCTAATTGCAATGCATATCTGGGGGACTGACAATGTTCTCGTGGACAAACTGAACAGATGTATTTTCCTGCCTCAAGAGTGCTTCTTCAATCAAACAGTGGTGACTCAGATTTTTAGTCACTAGGGCCAACCTTGCTGTAATCTTTTTTCTTCATGCTTAAACAAGTGCAGCAGTTACTTTGCCCTGATCCATCCACCAGGACAGACATTGCAGGATGGCTAGTCCACAATAGGCCCCCAGGCCTCCTTTATGCTTTTTCAACCTTTCCTCTGATAACAAAGTTTCTTCAGAAAGCCAGGAAATACAAAGCTAAAATTATCCATAGTGCTCCCATTTGGCCCCATGCAAGTTTGGTTCCTGTTTCTCTGGCCTCATCTGATACATCCGCTTTGGATGTTGGATCCTTGTCCAAACCTCCTGTATCTAGCCAGCCTCAATGATACCTGAAACTGCTGAAATTAACTTCATGGTTCCTCCAGTTTTAATGGTGGCCAGGGATGTCAGGCTGTCTGCTGAAGTTATCCAGATTTTATCATCCTCACATAAACTGAACACCAGAAAAATGTATCTTAGTAAATGGAAAAGATTTATCATATGGACCTCCTCGAGATGTTTAGACCCTTTTCTGCTATTCTTCCTTCAGTTTTAGATTTTCTGGCAGAATTGTTTCACAAAGGCTCCAGTTTCTCAAATATAAAAGCATGGTCTTCCTGGAAAACAAATAGATCCCAACTCACATTTCAAACTTACAGGGAACTTAGGAATAAAGCAAAAAAAAAAAAAAAACAAAAGAAGACAAAATTAACTACTACACCAATATACAGGACAAATATCACAAAACCCACAAAAATTCTGGTCTTCAATTAATAACATCCTTAACCCAGGCAAAACAGGAACCCTCCCCCAAATACCAATGATAACGATGAAGGAAATATAGCCACTCAGTTTAATAAATATTTTACAGAAACCATCCTGGAGCTATCAGAAAAGCAAACTCCATGAACAAACAATTCCTCACTCCCCTCACCTACTACCACTCCCAACTTCTCACTCCAACCGGTCACCACAGGTACCATTAAAAAACTCCTGAAAACACTAAAGCCAACAATACTTGCATCTGATAATCTACCCACAGAATACTTAAAATTAACAGTAGATGTCATTGCATACCCTATATCCATACTGACCAACAGATCAATAGCCGAACAACAGGTCCCACCCATCTGGAAAACAGCCTATATCATACCCCTCCATAAAGACAGCCCATCAAATTAACTAAACTACCGACCAATAGCAATATTATCCCCACTCTCTAAAATACTAGAAAGAGTAATTCATAAACAGGTATTTGCCTATCTGCTCAATAACAATCTCCTCACCAACACCCAGCATGGTTTTAGGCCTTTCCATAGCACAACAATTGCACTGATATCTTTTACTAACACCATAAATCTTCACAAGAGCAATAATCTCTATACATCCTCCATCTTCCTTTTCTAAAGCATTCGATATGGTCTCCCATTCCCATCTTCTTAACACCATATCTGACCTTCACTTCAGTAACTCCTCTTTAGCATGGTTCAAAGACTATCTTACATGGAGACAACAAACAGTCTGCATGACAAAAGAACCTATCGCCCTTATTACCTGTTGAACTAGGCATAGCACAAGACTCCATATTAGGTCCATTCCTATTCGCTCTATTTACCAACAACCTCCATCTGGCCACCACTCATGCATCTCTCATCCAATATGCAGACAATTCTACTGTGATCTGTTCTGCACCATCCCTACCTGAATTAGAAACTCTCACCCAGAAAGCATTTCACGAAGTTGAGTCCTGGCTAACAAATGCAATAATTAATCTTAAACCCTAAAAAAATATATATATTAGTATTCTCCCCTAACAAAACCTCTCCCTCTCCTTATACCTTCCAAATTACCTCACACAATAACGCCTGTATAACCCCCTCACAACACACTAAATTACTAGACATAGAAATGAACAATAAACTTAGACTGGATATTCACATAGCTCAGATAATTAAAAAGTACACAAAATACTTGGCACGCTACACAGAAACAAACACTTTTTCACAAAAAACACCAGAATTGCCAAAGCCCAAACCCATCATCTTTCCACCTTATTATATGTGGCACCCATTTTCACTAACCTTAGAAAAACTGAACTTCAAAAACTTGAAGTCTGCTACAATAAAATAGCAAGATTTGCCACAAACTCACCTGCTAGGTCTCATCACTACCTAGCACTCAGGCAACTTAACTGGTTGGAATTCCCACCTCTCAAACTACACACAACTATTAATGGCCTACAAAATCCGATCTGACCCTGAAAAATACCTGCCTTACAAACACTTCTGCAATCCTATACCTCTGCCAGACATCTTCGCTCAACAATAAACCTTATTCAAACTAATACAACTAAAAATCAGGCTGGGGATTCCCTCTTTTCTAACTACATAGGTAAACTCTGGAATACCCTACCAAACACTCTCACCTCCTGTCATCCCATACTTTATTTAATACTTCACTAAAAAGCCATCTAGTCAGTAAATGGATATGTCCCTGCTCTACCCCCTGGCTGATAAAGTAGCTAGGCATCAGTCACTTCCTCTAGTTAAATTCTCTTCTCACATTTCTATTTCTATGCACTCTTCTGACATTATACAAAGCTACAGTTAACATAAACAATATAAAACATATGTACTGTTCCTATATTTCTACACTGAGGTACAGTGTTGACATTCTTTTTCCATCCCAGTTGGCTTATTTATTGTATATTCTGCTGTTTTATAATATACTGCTAATACATCCTCAAATGTCTTCACATAATTGTATTCTTACAGAACTATATACTAACAGTGTAAATAATATAATACTAGGGCTTTCCCAAATGTCTTTTAGAAATGTATACTTAGAATTTCTTGTGTGAATTTATGTTACGTTGTGATTCCTGTTTGTATTATCTGTATACATATTATTCCTTGTGTGTTTTATTTGTAAGTTGGAGCTTTCCTCCCCGGGCCTCTGCTGAAAAAGGACATGTGTCCAGTCGGACTTTCCTGGTAAACAAATGTAAAATAAAAATAAATAAATAAATTTAGCAGCCATTTCCAATTATCACATTAGACAGAAACAGACTTGCTTCTTTAAAGACTTTCAAGGCCTTTCTGAAAGGAGCATTTCTTTTCAGGCCCCCAGTCAGGGATCTGGGTCCATCATGGGACATTACTGTCATGCTTCAGACTTTGGCAAAAGCTCTCTTTGAACCTGCTACTACTGGGGATCTAAAATGCCTTTCTTTGAAATCTTTTTGTTGGCCATAACATCTGCAAAGAGGATTTAAGAGTTGCAGTCCTTATCATGCTAACCTCCTTATTTGTTTTTTTTTTCTTAAAGATAGAGCGTCTTTGAGAACAAATCCCCATTTTCTCCCAAAGGTGGCCTCAGAAGCAAATTTTAATCACGCTATCAGTCTGCCAGTGTTTTCCCAAAGGTCTGTAACAAAGGGTAGTACACCTTGCATTTCCTAAATGTCCTTTGACTACTCAGATTTTACTTGTACAGGATAAAGAATATCAGAAAATCATTATCGACATCATCATCAGCCCTCTTTTTCCATTTTTTCTATATGGGGTCGGGGTATCATGTTAACTGTCGCAAACTCTCTTGATTCAGTACCACTCTCCTGCCTTCTTCAACACTCATGCCTGATTGTCACAAATCATCTTTCACACAATCCATCCACCTCTTTGCTGGACATCCTTGCTTCCTCTTGCCTTCTTCCTGTCTGTCCCAAATCTTCCTCACCAGATGGTCTTCTGCTTTTCTGCACGTGTTTAAACCACCGTAATCTGTTCTCTACCACTGTAATCTGTTCTCTTTGATCTTTTCTGCAATTGGAGCTACTTTGGCTTCTGCTTTTATGTCTTTGTTTCTTCGTCTGTCCCACAGCATGCATCCTACCACCCTTCTCAGGCACTTCATTTCCATCACCTCTAGTTTCTTCAACTGTTCTGCCTTTACTGCCTAGGTTTTTGTTCCATACAGTAGTACTGGTTGCACCAATGTCTTCTACACCTTACTTTTCAGCTTCTTTGGTACTCTTCTGTCATAGACTACACCAGACACTCTGTGCCAGTTGGCTGCAGCTCCTCTGATTCTACCTTTGACCTCTTCATTCAGACTTCCCTTCTCCTCAACCATCTCTCCCAGAGACTTGAAGCTGTTTACCTGTTCCAGTGATTTCCCCAATTTGCTACCATTACCATCATCTTATTTGTGCTTAGTTTCATCCCATGTGCCTTCAGTTTTGCATTCCATCTCCTATCCTTTGCTGAAGTTGTAGCTCAGAGTCTGCCTGTAATGCCACATTATCTTGCATCCCCTCTGACCTGTTTGCTAATGTAGTCCATCACCAGTATGAACAGCAGTGGGCTCAGAGCTGCACCCTGGTGTACACCCACTCCCACTGGGAATCCCTCTGTGAGGCCAAACACTGTTCGTACTTGAGTCACTGGGACCTTGTACATAGCATACACTAATTCTATCAATGTTTCTGGGACTTCAAATCACCACAGTACTGCCCAGATCAGCTTTCTTGGAACTTTGTCATATGCTTTCTTCAAGTCAAGGAATGCCCCGTTGGACTCTCTCCTCATCTCTAGCTTTGTCTCAAGTATCTGTCTCACTGCAAACATCGGGTTGATTGTACTGCATTCTGATCGGAATCCAAATTGCTCATCTCCCATCCTACATTCTACTACTCTGCATATCTGTTTATCAATCACCCTCTCCAGAACTTTCGTGCAAGTCAGGGAAAGCAGCAAGCTCAGATGAGGTCACAGCAGATATAATAAAGATGTTGGGTGAGGTGGGGGAGAAGTTGATCCTTGGGGTACTAATAGCAATGTGGAGAGAAAGGCCTACCCCAGATGACTGGAGAATAAGCATACTCATGCCAGTGTACAAGAACAAAGGGGACATCCACAGCTGTGGGCAGTACAGAGGCATCAAACTCCTGTCACATTGCATGAACATTCTAGAAAGAATATTAAAAAAATATTTTCAGCTATTCCTTGCCTTTTCAAGAGCTAAGTTGAGTCAAGGAGTTTCTAAAGTTACACTGCCCAGGTGGTTTTCCAACTGTATTGTGTGTATTCATCAGACAAGGGTAATTGCATGCAAACCAAAGGCTTATTGTAATAGAGCAGAAGCTACTTCCAGTGCTTTTAAGGGTAGGGTTCCCACTGAAGAGATATGCATTGCAGCTACTTGGTCTACTGTTCATACCTTTGCATCATGGTACAAGCTGGATGTACAATCTACTTCTCATATATCCTTTGGCTCCACCATTCTGAGGAATATCCTTCCCTGATACCACCTGAGTTGTCGGACAAAAAAGACAACAGCTGATATGAAAGTTATGTGCTTACCATAACACTAGAGCTGTGTTCTATTGTTTCTTCTGGTTCAGCATTCTTCCCTCCATCCCGTACCCTAAATTGTCATTCTCTGATGTCCAGCAGAAGAGTTGGACCTGACCAAGGGCCTTGTCTCTTGAACAGCCTTTCTCGCTGTTGTACTTATGTCCACTTGGCCTGATAGAGTGATCATCAAAGCCTGTTTTTATGTTACCTAGTACAGATTTTTAACTACAAGCAGGCAAACTCAATCAGAGGTAATCTGGGGACCAGAAGAAATTACAGGCAAGGGGAGAAGTCAGAGTCCTGCATCCAAGCTCTTGTAAAGCACAAAGGTCAGATCTGAATGGATGCGATAATTCAAGTGTTAAACAGGATGAAACAAGACAACATGCATCTAGCATTACAGTAACTATGTAACTTTCATTTCTCTGTCTTACCCTTTGGACTTTCCATTGCTAAAGGGCTATTCATAAAGTGTCTAAGAACAGTAATTGTTTATTGCAGACTTGGCATTCACATCTTTCCATATTTGAATGATTGGCATACCTTTGCAGACTCTTTCATGAGCTGTTAAGAGTTGTTAGCAGCTGTACAGACTCTCTCACTTATTTTGGGTTTTTAGATCATCTTACCAAAATGTACTCTTATCCCTTTTCACAAAATTGTATTCCTGGGATGTCTGAGGGATTCTGCCTCTATTCCTCCAAACAAAGTAGAAATATTGCAACAGTACGTCCTGATATTAATTTCACAAAGCCAGATATCTACAAGGGAATTTCTCTGGATTTTGGGGTACATGGTATCAATGGTTCTTATGTGTCACCCAGCTAGGCACCATATGAGAAACAGTCAATAGCACCTAAGGACAGTCTGGACTCAACATCTTAACCCTTTACCTTTTTATATCCTTGTTTTAGGGGGTATAAAAAGGTTGATTCTCTGGTAGGTAGTACACATATCTTGCAATCCAGGGCTCCTTTTTTCTCTTCCAACCTATCTTCAGTCTGTCACTACAGATGCTTCATTCCTGTTGTGGGGGTGTGGTCTTTAAAGGAGTGAAAGTGCAAGGCATGTAGAACTGGTATGAGAGACAGAAGCATATAATGGCAGAGAGATGTTGGCAGTGATCAATGCTTTGAAACCTTAAATCATCTCTGGTCCCCAAGACCTCTGGAAATTTACAGAGACAACACCACAGTGATTATGTACATAAAGGGGGGTTCCAGATTGCACCCCCTATACAGATCTGCTGTGATAGCCTAACAGATAGCATCTTAGCTCAGTTTAACTCTTCAGACCTCATACATTCCATCAGAGCAAAACATGGTTGCAGACAAGTTAAGCAGGACTAGGACAGATCCCCCTTCAAGAACAGAAAATTCATGTTGAGGTCATCCATGAACTGATCCAGATGAGGGGAACACCTGAAGTAGATCTGTTTGCCTTCTCTCGAAACAGAAACTAAAGAAATTTTGCTCCAGGACTCCTAGCAAACAGGCCTGGAAAACAGATGCATTCTTATTCTCATGGACAAGAATGTTCTGTTATGCTTTTCCAAGCTTTCCATTGATATCCAGGGTTCTTCTAAAAATCCATAAGGACTCTTCAAAAATTGTGGTGATGATTCCCTTTTGACCCAAGCAATGGTGGTTCACCCTTCTTTTCAGTCTGGACAAGGGCAATTACCACAAGCTTCCCCACAGATTGGATTTGCTCACACAAGACTAGGACTGTTTGACACACCACAACCTAAAAACTCTTCAATTCACTGCTTGGACGGTACAACTTTAATACCTTTGAAACATCTTTTTATGAAAATGTGCATCAGTTACTAAAAGAGGTGAAAAGAAAACAGCTGCTAGGATATCATACATGTGCAAGTAGAAAGGATTTTCTAGTTGGTGTCAGTCCAGAAATCAGGATCCTCAGGCCTGGCTGCCTCTATTTTTTGATTATTTGTGTGATTTACTGTCCTCTGGCCTTCTTTATTCCCTTATTAAGGGTCATTTGTTGGCCATTTCTGACTGTCTGTTCCTAGATTCCCCCATTTTCTAACCATTCTGAGATAAACAATTTTTGAAAGGAGTATTGCATTGATGTCCACCTAGGAAACATGTGGCTCCTCCTTGGGATCTTGAATTTGTGCTTGAAAAGCTTACACTCTGTTTCCTCTTGAACTAGCTCACCAGGCTGTATTGAGGTGTTTAATATACATGACTGTTTTATTACTGCTGACTTCTGCTAGGAGAGTACCCGAGTTAAATACACTTATGGCAAGTCAAACTTGCTTCAATTTTCACAAGGTTTCTTTGAGAAACACTTCTTTTTTGCCTAACAATCTCATAGTTTACATTGAGCCAGGCTATTAATCCTGTCTTCTTCCCTGAGCCCAATAAGTACGGAGAAAAGATTTTTTTTATACTCGTGATGTCCACAAGCAACTTGGATAACATCTATACAAAACTCAGACCTTCAAGAAAGCCGATCAACTGTCTGCCTCATGAAAAATAAGTGGAAAGGGCAACCAGTGTCAAAGCCGACTATTTCCAGATGTTTCTCAAGTGCTATTGCCTTTCATTATACTCTCCATAATATGCCACTTACAGGCAGGGTTAGAGCCCATTCTGCAAGATATTTGGCTTCTGTGGTGGCTTGAAGTATTAAAATTGCAGCATCTCAGTCCTCCGTACATACGTTTACAGACCACTACAAACTGGATTCCTTTTCAAAGACCAGAACAGGCTTTGCTAGGACCATTCTCCAGGGGCTTCTGGACGTTTTATTTTTCTTCTTCCATTCTTAGTTTGTCAGCTATCTTAATTAATCCAAATAACTTAGGCTACTACAACAGTAATCTAAATGTTTAACATAATACAATTGTGTAAATAAACTTAGCTAGATGTTGTAATAGATAACTGTTGCAGTAGCTGCCCCTCCCTCCTGACCCCTCCTGTTTTCATTTTGAATTGACAAGGTCTAAATGCATAAAGCCTTGTGTGTGCAGTTTACCAGTGGATTATTTTTACTGCATTGTCCTTTTAGAGTTCTTGCCTCCCTTTTTAGGCAAAAAAGCATTGACGGATTTGACACTTTGGTATTATATTGGAGCTCCCTCAGGCTCTTAACAGAGCTTGTAGAAGGCACCCTTTAACTTTTGAAAGAGGAAGATAGGTTATGCAAATTTTTATTGCTAGGGGTTATCCTTACAAATGTGTTTATGGGATATGGGAAGAAGTTTGAGAAACAATATATTCTAATTTTGAGGGCTGGATTTAATTTTAATAAAGATGTGGGTAGTAATAATATACCTAGTAATAGTTTTGTTTTAACCTACTCTGTGGATAGAGTGGGTATTATAAATAAAGTAGAGATTAACTGGAAAATGTTAATGGGTAATAATTATTTAAAGGAGACAGTGTGTCAATATTCCAGATGTATTAGTGGTGGAAAGTTGGTATAATGGTTAAGGTGCTTACCTTACAGATACAAGGTACAGTGTTTGATTCTTACATGGGCTAATTGGTCAAACTTAAAATTATCCACAAGAGCAGTTAGCCTAGTACTAATTTATGAACCAATTAATAGAAAAGGTTGGAACCTTAGGAGTATTTTACAGAATACATCATTGTTGAATAAGAAAGGACCTTCCCATGTCTTAATTGTAAACAGTGGAGACTTTATTTGCTTATCTCCTTATTTTGTTGTTAAAAGTGTGCAAAATATTTTTGGGTACTTGGAACGTATACTGGTGTATCAGATAAAATTGTTTATTCAGCAAGGTGTTCAACCTGTGATGCTTTTTGTGTAAGTAAAACTATAAGAACTTTGATAAAGAGAATTTATGAGCTTTGTTTAACTAGTAAATGTAAAATGACTAATGCTCTTTCAAAACTTAGGTTGAACTATGTGAATTTCAAAAAGTTTTGAGTTTTTAGTTATTGTTCAGTTGCTGATAGATGGTAGCTGGGGTGATAACATTTTAGATTATAAAGAGCTAAAATGACAATTTAAATACAATGTGCAAATGTTTCAAAGATTAAATAGACATTTATATATAAAATGAGAATTAAAGAGAAGACAGTAGGGATGTATATAAATGCACATCATAATGAGAAGTATTTAGTGTGACTGAATAAGGAATTGTCATGTGACATTTTAGAATTTTATTTAATGAGATTTCACTGTGCGTTTCTGTGTTATTTCTGACTAAATCTATATAAAAAGAAAAGGATGGAAGTGCTAAGAACACAACCACTGGTATTACTGGAAAAGTGCATTTTAAAGTTTATTTCTGAAAGTTGGACGGTCACTGTGGTAAGACCCCTAATGGTTTAGGCTACTGTAACTTTAATTTATCAAAACATGCACTGTTATGCAACTTTACTTACACAACTGTACTTTCTTTGACAGATATTTGGGAAGCATCCACACTCACTCATATACAATAGTACAGCCATTGCTGGCCATTTGGCTTTAATGTTATCTATCACATTTTTGAAGAGTGGGCTGCTACAGAGGTTTAAGGTATTGGTAGCCATACAGTTACATTACACACTTAGGAGGTGGTCCATACAGTTATGTCTGTTGACAGCACTGTGGTTTTAACAGGACACTTGGATAGCACTTTAGTATACTATTCTTCTTTTTACATACTAACAATGGCTTTTTTTCAGCACAGGTTGGGACCACAACAATCAGGGGAATGTAACTCAGGAGGCTATAGCTCATGCCCCCCCCCCCCAACCCCGCCTGTTACATGTGTGCCCTTTCATTCCTCAGTTGTACAATCATATTTCAGAATTTTTTAAATTTGCATTACATTCATGTTTGCTTTCTTCCAATCTCTCTCTCTTTCTCTCTCTGCAGGTCCAAAATAGCTTAGGGCACCCCTGCTGCAGTACTTGGCAGTGTGCCCTGTGGTGTGTTTCTCAGGGCTGTCCTATGAGGGAGAGGTAGAAGCTCCTTTCCAGCAGGCAGCACAGAACATGCACTGCTGCCTGAACAGCTCTTGCTGAACGCAGTGGTAGGGGCTGATGGGGAGATTAAGTGGGACTCGTATCAAAGCCTCTTGCAGAGAAATCAAGACTTGCTGAAGTAGTAGGCTGCAGACACTGAGCTGCCAGATATTACCTCCCCTTCAGTATCAAGGGATGCCAGTCCTTGGACCCCTGGGCATGGTTCAGATGAGTAGTCTGTGGGCCAGTTTGGTCATGTGTCTGTCCCTGTGATCCCTTTCTATTTCCTATCATCTGAATACCTGTCCTACTGTGTCATAACCAGCCCTTCTACACTGCCCCACATCCTCTTCCCATTACCATGTCCATTTTTGTCTGTCTGTCTTCCCATCCCTTTGTCAAGCCTCCCTATTGTGTAAGCATTCCCACCCCACACTCCATCTGTTTGGCTTATTATATATATTTTTGTCATAACCTTTAAGTTTTCCTTAACTGCCATCCCTACCTTTACTTTCCCCTATAGCCTTCCCCCTCTTATCCTCACAAAAAATAAATATGCCCTGCTCCTGTTTATTCCTCTTTTTTCCTGCTTTACTATCTACTAAAATAAATACTTTGGTTTTGTTCAATGAACACCTTCATATAAAGGTTGGTAGTACAGTGGCATATCTGCACACCAGCACTGCTATGCCAGTGCACTCACAACACCATTAGTGCAAGACTGTGCTTCTCAGTTGACTTTCACATCTTACATATTTGTGCAGGATGTCTCTTGCATACTTCCAAGTATATAGTCATGCCGAGTTTGGTTGGAGGGCTTAACATAAGCTGCAGACATGTGAAAACGGTGTCTCTTTGTTAAAAAAAACTGCATTTGCATTCTGAGCACTATAATGTATAAATACCCAAATTATCTTTATTATCAGTATTCAAAATGTTACATCAGCTGCATTTGGCTTTTGTTTTCTTCACATTTATCTTTTATAAAAGATCTCTGCCTGGTAACACTAATCTGGTTAGTTAATAAAGTAAAATGGAGTGACATTATTTATTATAACATGTACAGACATATAACTGAGATTTACTTAATGGAATGGAATTAATTAAAAACACTCCTATGTTTAATGTAACCTGAATAAACTGCAGCAAAGTTGAAGCTCCAAAAGAACAAAGAATTACTCAAATATCAAAACGGCAAAACAACTTTTTCTTGTTTTTTAGCAGGGAGCAAGCCCCCCATAATTCTTGAACATATATATATATATATATATGTCAACTCTACAGTCACACCAACTCAAAGAAGGAAGAGCTCTCCCTAAAGAAGTGACTCATTCCCAGCATACAATTAGAAAATCACACAGGCAATAATTTCATAAGGGAAAACATATACAGTGTTATGCCAGTTGTCTTTCTTTCCCCCCTGCAGACTACTAATAGTCAAGCAATTTCAGTTCAAGCTTGTGCAGGTAAGCTGTTGCATATAGCTCACAGTTCTTAACCTTGCAATTTGTTTATCCTGAGTGATTTTTTTTTTTATTTCAAAGGTTGTTAAGGAATGATAACAGTGGAAAGTAGACTGAATCAGAAAAAAGACCAACCCAGTTAGTCTATCAGGATTTCTATAAATGTGTACGTGGCCTCTGCCAGTTTTAACTGGCCTATGGTAGACCTGTGGCACCTACTTGCTCTGAGGACTGCCACTTACTCATAGATCCCCAGTGTCTATTCTGTATATGCTGGCAGTTTCTTGCTGGACCTGGCTCTACTGGATTGAAGGTCGTTCACTAGCTGCGATACGTGCTCATATTCTCCTCTACTTCTAACCTGTCAGGCATCACTGCATGCCCTGCAAACCTGGGGCAAAAGTCTCTCTGAAGATGGATGTTTAACAAGTACTCCCTCTCCCTGAACAACTGAATAAAAATGAAGTGCAGCAGAGGATATACAGTTGCACAGCAAGGTTTATAATACACACTTAGGTACAGGATGTACTAGATCAAACTAGCAGGCAATTCTAAACAAATGCTACAGATAAAGGGGTGTGAACACATATATAGTGTTCATGATGTCAGCTTAAGAAACAAGCAAGAAACTCACACAATTACCATTATCTGTGGCAGTCCTCAGATAAATGAGCATCTTAATATTCATATGCAACTGTCATCCGCCTATAAGAAACAACAAATATGCACTTGTAATAAGTAAACCAACACAGCAGAACAGCGCATTGCAAAGCAGTGCAGCAACTTAGGAATGAAAGACAAAAGTTTAAAAACATCACTATACATGCAAGACAAAAAAAAAAAAATATATATATATATATATATATATATATATATATATATATATATATATATATATATTTTTTTTTTTTTTGTATTTTGAAGAGTCTTGGTGTGTTGTGCAAAGAATGGTTCCAACACATGCACCTGTATGAAATATGGTTTTATTTAAACGAGACAGATATATAAGCAGATATAAATAAAAGATCTGTGCTTTACACAATCTGATAATATTTTGTACAAAATGCAATGATATTAAAAATAATATTTATGACCTGTATAAAACACATCACAGTTCCACTGGCCTCCAAAATATTTACAATAACTAGTTTCTTGTAGCCAACAGTTTAATAACACCATATCAGTCTTAAATTGTCTCTTGAGACATAATGTTTGCTTTCAAACTGGTGAAATAAATCAAAAGTCTTGCTTTAGAAATGACAACTCATGAGACAAGCTCTACAAATCATGGGGCTCAGCTGGCTTAGAAAACTTTTCTTTGCTCTGTTAATATAGAATAGATGTTCTTCCGGTACACATTTCTACTGTCTATACTAGTCATTGTTAATTATTTTTTTAAACATTCCTTTCAGTCTGAAACAAAATGTAAAACCAGCATCTAAATATCTACAGAAAGCAGAAATTCACATTAAATATCAGTAGTGATTGACTTACATGAAAAAAGTAAACATTGTTGCTTTTCGTGCTCAAGGCTGGCATTTCCAGGAAGATAACAGACTTTGCCTTCTGCAGACTTTTCCACTCATCTTGTGGCTATGGTTCATCTTTTAGGAGGTGAAAGTTAATTTCCAGATAAAAGTTACACCTGCTTTCTCTACTAAAACTTGAAAGAAGGCCACCAATATCTGGTCCTACTAAAAAGCCATAACTACAAATACATCCAGCAGCAGTTCTCTCTAGAATTACAAAGCCATTGATTAGATTCCTTATACCCTACCCAGAAGTTAATTTTTGTATTTTATTTTCCTTTAAATGCATTTGAATCTCTGCAAAAGCATTAATCACCTGCAGATACACAGGTTAAGACACATTTGTGATAAGGCATTGAAGCACCATGCTTTTACTTAGTTTCCTCTGACAACATGGACCCCTGAAAGTGAAAATGTTTGCAGACTTTTCATAAAGCTAATCTCCTGTACAGCATACAACCAAGAATTATCATTAATATGCTTTCTGTGGAACTTACTGGGGTGGGGGGTATTTCCAGCAACATGAATCATACCCTCTTCCTAGACCGCAGGATCAAAAATGACAAAAAAAAACTGCTGTGTAAATTTATGTTAATCCCCTCCCCAAAATAAAAATCCAAAATTACACTAGGCAATTAAGTACTGCAGATATTCCTGAAGGGGGAAAAATTCCCACTTTTTATCTCAAACTGCCATTCTTAAACATTGTGTTTGAAGGGCACCCCCCTCAAGGCTCTTTTTTTACCAAATGTAAATTAAAAGACCAAACTGACTTCTTCAGAGTTAAAACAAGCAACTTGCTAGAAGACAGAAATGTGTAGTTAACCCCCAAATTAATGTGTGCACACTGCTTAAAGCCTTTGTAGCTCTTTCACAACCATTGTAGCTAGCAGACCTACATCACTGGTTAATCCCACTTGATTTACTACATCTCTGATGACCGCTTTGTATTACGAGGCAGACATTTCCCATTTTTACACAGAGTGAAGAGTCACTGTGGAATTAAATAGTGCACACAGAAGAGGAGAAATGTAAAAATAAGAAAACAAGAATTAAAAACAATAATCTTTCTTGAGAAGGCACCAGGAAAAGTAGAAACACTAAGTTGCTTTAACGATAACGTTGCATCGGACAATAATTTAACCTGCTTTTTGATGGCAAGTGCACAGCTATAGGAATAGGGGGTAATGCAGCCTTACTCTAAAGGCAAACATTAAAATAAAAGGCACCTGAAAGCGTAACTATCCTTGTTAAGACAATGAATGAGCAACAACCTATCAGATGTGGCCAGGGTTTTTGGAATTACACACCAAACTTCCAGACTGTTGTTCCCCAGTGGAGACACTAGAATTATTTGATTTGTACACCAATTGCTCATACTGCAACATTAACTGCCTTTTTTCTGTGATATACTTCCTATATACAGAGTTAAAGACACAGTACACATGTTAAAATGAATAGAAACCTTTAGTTGAGCAGCTGGTAATAAGCATGCACTGTGCACAGTTATCTTCTTTATTGGTTCACTTACAACTTCGGACTTCATTTATGTATCTGAAGCTGCAAGATTTGTGTCTGTGTGTCAATAAAATTAATTTGCATATTAGGACTTTCATGGTGTACATTTCACTATGCCCATAGCTGCCACCCTACAGACTTAGGCTCAATCTGCCTCCAAACTCCATCTACAGATGATAAAGACTTAAGACGAGGAACAAGAGTACAAGATGTTAGAAAGCCCTAGCTAGTCAAAATACAAAAACACTCCCAAAGAAAATGTTCAAAGGTTAAGCGTAGCAGGTATCATCAGCTGCAGTGCACTACATAATAGTAAAACTCTGCTGAGCCAAGACTGGGCCCCATTTGTAAACAAGCAATTCACAGCCTTTTGGTCTTTATCAAATGCATCTCTAGATATGGATGTACCTTTGCTTGGTAAACACTAGCACCGCATCCTAGATTAAAGTGGTCTGTATGTTTTTGTATGGTTTTTTTTGTGTGTGTGGTATCAGTAGTCACTTTAGCAGTGACTGGAGGAATTAAACACTCGGTAATATAATAGAAATAACTTCTCTACTTTTCGATTTTTGGAAATTTCTTCAGCTAATAACAGTAGTAGTGCAGAATGGTGTTCTGCCTGGCAAATCATGTGAGGTGCACTGTTAACTTTTGAAGTGTCATTAACATTGTGGGCGGTCACAACTGCCGAGGACCTATCATTATTCAGTAGTTCTTTGTTCATTTGGCTAAGATATCATAAGCATTACTCTGCTGATGCATTGTGGGTACAGGGGAAGGAATCAACCTATGAAATGAATAGCAGCATATATAGAGAATATCATTGTGCAGAAGTCTGATGAGCTGAAGGAGGGCATTTATTACAGAACTCATTACAGACTAGTATTTGGTATTTCCATCCTTATAAACACTCTATAATGCACTTCTTAAGCAGAAAATTCTGCAGTAAATGTATCACAGTTCCATGGGTCTGTATACAGTAATTTACTGTAGCCATCATTTAAACTCTATAACAGTCTTTAATAAATTATCTTGCTTGAGATGCAGTATTTTTACAGTGTTTAGTTCTTTGGTTTGGCTCCCAGCTGGGGTACTTCCTGTGTGGGGTTTATCACTGTGTGTATGTGTGTGTTGTAGACTTTGACACCCCAAACATATGCACTAGAATTCAAATCCGCTAGTTATATGGGGGCAAGCCCCTTAGCTAATCAGTTCTAAGATTACTGCACCTAGAGGAAAGGAGAATTTCTCCTATGGTGACCTCATTCAAAGGCAGTGCTTTTTGGCATTACTAATGGTCTCATCAGTAGCCACTGCATTCAGTCTATACTTTCAGGAGTACTGAAACAGAGACATGCTTAAACTCCACTTGTGGAATATAACATACATACCTCATACCTCAGATTAGCCACATATATATATGGCTAATAACTACAGCACACAGGGATGGAAGAAACATCTGTATGTACATTTAATGCAGAAAAGGTGTTCTCATCTAGGGAAATGTGCAAGTATACTGAAGTTTTTATAGGTTCCAATTTTTTTATTACTTTTGTATATTTTGATATGTCCAGTAAGCTTCCTTGAATTGGACTGGAAATGCACACTTAAGATTGATTACCAATTATTTTATACTTTTAAACACATTTTTGTACAGAATAATTAAATGCAAAACATTCCTCTGTTACTTCAGGGATTGTTCATTTTTAACTTCAGCCATGGGAAAAGTATCAATGTAATGGTATATAAAGATAAAATGGAGCTGTGCCAGTATCTGTCCTGTATACAAAACTGCTTCTAGAAACATGCCATTGGACGACTTATACAAAACTGCTTCTAGAAACATGCCATTGGACGACTTTTAAATTACAGTAATAAGACAAAAGTAAGACCACTCCGATATACAACACTGACTGGTGAAGGAAAGGCTCAACAGAAAGACAATCCATCCCAAAACTGCAAAGCAAATATCTAAAACTGTTCTGAATGTCTCAAACTTTAAATCATGCAGCTTTCAAACTTTAATAATGAAAATAAGTAACAATTGTGATGTGTGAGTGTTCCTCGGTGTCAAAACACCAAGTTAGAGTTTCTGGCCCTGTAGGGTAATGGACTGAAGCTCTAACTACAGTCGGCGTGACCTGAGTTTAGTTAGCACTATAAACATTTTAGGATTCAGGTAGGGAAGGAGGGGATGGAGCAGCCAAAGCTAGCTTGCCTGTCCTTGGGAGAGGGAAGTGGATTGCCATGCCACATTGACAGCATCTGCCAGTGGGTAGTTTTTCACCTGTGAGGTGGGCAGGCAAGGTCACCCTGCTAGTGGTGCATATGCACTACTGAGCTGGAGGAGGTAGAAGTGTATGGGAGCACTCCCGTCTCTCCTCTAGCCAGGCAGCCATCACAAGTTAGTGAGACCTATTGGGAGGGAAGTGCAGTGCACTTAACAGGACCTGTAGGCTGACCTGCTTCAGCAGCACTCTTTTCTTGCCTCAGGGGAATGGATGGGCCAATAGGAGGTTCTCAGGTGGGATCAAGTAAGCTGTAGAGGTCCTGTCTAGTACAGGAATGCCTAGCTTCTTTGTTCATGGAATAAATGGGCCAAGAGGGTACATGTAGGGGTGCCATAAATGTGGTGTCCTTCAGAAGTCAGGGTATTATGAAGGGTGCAAGAAATAACCAAGGTCTGAGCTAAATCACAGATGCCGCAAAGGGTGTAGCCAATGGAATGTCATCTACTATATTTAATGACAATGTTGTGTCCAGTGCTTGCATTGCCAGCTGGAGAAATAGTAGTGTATGCAAAGTACCTTATTACTATCAGGATAAAATGCACACACATTCCCTTCAGGTAAACTTATAATACAGAAAAATAGTCTCCTTCGTTTGAAGTGTAGAAAAAGTCAGTGCAGTCAGATTTGCTAAGCCCAAAACATTTGTCCCTCTTAAGACATCTTCTTGAGGTGAGCAACTGTTCCACATAACTGACAGCAAGTGCACTAATGTGACTATTTTGCACCTAAACAGGAAAAAAAACATTTCTATAGGCACAGTACTAATGGTGTTATCAGTAATTCCAAAATGAAGTGCAAAAGCTTCTTCAGGTGAGTATCTCACACAAGAGACAGTACCAGCAGTATTGAAACTATTTTCTAAGAGAATTAAAACTGTACTGATGTCTAACACTCAGAGTAGTACAGAAAGAGAACTTTACATAAGGCATAAAAATGCTACCTATATGCTCTAAAAGGCAAGACGTCTTTCTGCAAGATAATCTCATAGTCAGTTTATATACATATAGAAATAAATTGACTATAATGTGTCTGTTGTATTAAGGACATTATTCTATATTGTGCAAGTTATAAGCCAGGGTATGGCATCTACATCCACGGATAACATTGTTCTGTTGTACTCAGACCTCATCAAACCAATAATTGAGTAAAATGTCCCCTTTGGTAAGCATATGCAACCAGTGGAGGGTCCACAGGGTTTCTTAACAAAAAGAATAAAGGGCATAAACAATTTGCCCCATGCAGACCACTTCAAAGCCCTTTCCCTGTACTTGGTCTGCTACAGACTGATAAGAGGTGATCTATGCCTGACCTACAAAGCATTCTATAATCTCGCTCTGATGGACTTGTCACACATCTGCAAAACAAATAGCATCATAATTACACAGTCTGGATTCTGTCCTAATGGAAGGAATGGACCAAGAGAGTGTAGGTATGGGAGTCATAAGTGCAGGGACCTAAACCTCATCTACAATGTAAATAGGACACATATGTGGGTTTAGTATAATGGTTAAGGTATTTGACTTATATACGCAAAGTACGGGATTTAATTCTGACCTCAGGTTATTGGCTGGGCTTAAAATGGTCCTTCAGAACAGTTAGCCTATTATTCACCTATGAGTCTCACATTACCTTTCCCCAGTAACAGCTTCCCATCAATATGAAGCAGAGTTCTTCCCTAACCCAATTCAAGTGTAACTTGGATCAGAGGAATGAGAATTGGAAATTTGCCTGTAGTCTGGCACCTATGTCTCTATTAGACAGAAGTAACCTGTAAATGCCTGACCACCCATGCCCAAGCCTAAATATTTCCCTTAAATAACCCCAGGGTATCAAAACTTATCAGACACAATTGACAAGCATGACTAGGTTTTAAAAGGCACCCTGGAGCCATTAGCCTAGTAATCGCCTATGAGCCCATTCACCTATGAGGACTGGTAAAGCTACAAGGTCTCTTTCACTAAAGGTAAAATCCTGGTAAGAATCACACCACTATGCCTAAACCACACCGGTGCAAAATTGTTTTCCTGTCTAAGCAGTATATAATAAGGGTCTTATCAAACTGTACATTGTCAACTGCAGGGAACTGCTTGCTAAATGGAAGTTAATTATTTTGACAAGCAGAAACGCAATTACTTGTGTTATCAATTGGGCAATGGATTGCGAGAAACTGGGCACATGAGCTTGAAGGTGGTTAGCTGCAAAAAAATCCATCTAAGTGGCCCCTGCATTTCTGAGGATTAAACAACTAACACTAAATATGGCAAACAGTTTGTAATGTTTCATTAAATGTAGTGACAGAAATGGTTCCCTAAGTGCTACACTTGTTGTTTGAGTCCTGACATTTCAGAAAATAAGCATATTCTAATACTTGCTGTTACACCTAAGTTTTTTTTTTTTTTTTTTTTTGCAGGGGGCTTTGTTGCCATACACCTTCAACATGGGGCTGGCTATGACTGCCATACCCATGCTGCTTAAAGTTAGAACCGTGAGATCGCTCTGTCTTGCGGTAAAGAAAGAGTCCAACGCACTGCGACCACAGACTTAAAAAATGAAAAACGTGTAGCAGGAATAAACTATTCTGTTTACAAAACTGCTGCATATTAATTCATGTACAGAGAGTTCCTGCTATTTGTTACCTTGCAATATGTCAGTTTACATTTATGATATTGAATATTTGTGGCAATGTTTCACTGTGCAGTCAAGGGCACTGCAAACACACTGCTTAGCTTCCCATTTGTGTTAAAAATAAGTGCATTGCTCTAGAGTGTTTCACTTGATGTCATACTTTTAATAGGGTTTTATAGCATGGATTCAATGTAATACCTGGTCAGTTACTAGCACAGCATTTCTTAAAATACTAAGTGCTGAACACAAAAAATAGTGTATAGTAAAGCATAAAAAACACAATGTGTGCAACAAAACCCAGAAGTTTTGTCAAGAGCAAAGAAGTCTCAGATATAGTGCCTACAACATAATGTTGTCCTTCCCAATAACAGACAGCAGTTAACCTCCTTGCAATGAAAAAGCTACATACAAATGCAGTTATATGCATTTTTGTAATGAAAAGTGTAAAATTAGCACTGCATAGAAACCAGAGGTACAAAAAGTGGAACATTCAGGACTACCTTGAAAACCAGTAAAGACAAGCAACACTGCCTTACAGTAAAATGCACTAAGCATCGCATTTCTTCAGGCACCAGACTCTGTTCCGTACAGCTTCTTCATTTTTGGTATTCCATTATGTTATGGCATGTTGCTAAAACGGGAAGTGATAGTAACACTAAGTTACCCCATCCCTGAAGAAAACTCTGTCTACAGATTGTTTTGAAAGCCTCTTCCTCTCTGTCTGTTGAATGCTGCTTAGTCAAGTTTCTGTTTGTATACTTGCTCCAGAAAGGATAAAAGAACCCTTAAAAGTCTCTGCCAGTTTCTATTTTATTAGAAACTTCCTTTGCACAGAATAAGAAGTGGAGTGCTAGCATTTTACTACCCCTACGCTACCCATTCCATACAGAAGTCAAATGGCAGTCTTTAAAAGCTTCCAAACATCAAACTTTTACACTTCACTAACTTCAGCCACTGTTGCTAACAGTGAAAGGAGTCTACTCAACACAAACGGGATTGTTAGTAACATGTAGTCAAACAACAATTACCCATGTCTTTGTCCAAGTAACAAAATTCAGAATATTTACTGAAACAACGTTAGGCAGGTAGCTATGCTCTCCATATCCAAACTATGCAGCAGTTAGCAGTTCTTCCCCTTTTCATTTCCACTAACTGTATAACTGAGGCAAATGCAGTGATAAGACGGTGCTGGGACTCTCTGCACAATGGTAACAGCTCTGCCCTGCTGTGTAGCTGCAGTCGTTACCTGCCACCTGTAGTAGCAGTCCAGCAGAATTAGCAGCTCTCCATTGTAGGTATAGGTCAATAACTTGGTGTGTATTCCCTCTGACCACTCAGTTCCAATAATTACATCGTAGCTTGCCTTCACTCTCCATTGCAGTGGACATCAGTACTGATAACAAGGCTCTGAAAACTAGCACCAGTACTTCAAAAAATTGTATATATCCTCCGCAACATTGGGCAACTGCCATCATTTTTCGAATAAAACCTTTAGGTTATCAAAATATAAACTCTGCTCCATCATTTCTCCCCAAAGGACAACCTTTAACTTTAAAAAAAGCAACAGTGGCCTGGGTTT
This sequence comes from Protopterus annectens, assembly GCF_019279795.1. Lineage (NCBI taxonomy): Eukaryota > Metazoa > Chordata > Ceratodontiformes > Protopteridae > Protopterus > Protopterus annectens. The sequence continues at coordinate 999,659,939 of NC_056735.1, read as the reverse complement.
AAATTAATAAAAATACTTTAAATAACTGTGAACTATTCCTAATGACATGAACAAAATTTCAAATTAATGAATCTATCAGTGTCACAGGTATGAGTTAGGTGCATGAGTGAGTTTGCTTTAAAACGCAGCCTTATCCTAGGCACAGAACCAAAACTGAGGACATGTTGAGTTAACATGGGAGCTGAAAACAAGATTACAGCATTAGAAAATAATTATCATATTCTTGTACTTCCAGACAAAGAATGAAAACTGCTCTAACCAAGAAGATTTTTTCATATATTAGTTCAGGCCAGTACCAAAATGATGCCAACATACTGCATGCTAAATACGTATGTAATATGGCAAAATATTTCTAATGAAACTATGTATAACACTGCAAGAAAAGACAACTAGTTTGATCAGAAACTGAAGTGCGCAGAACCAGGTGCTACGTAGTCTCCTTCACTCATCAATGAACAGCAGTCTCCTCTCCACAAACTATAACACACAATTCTAAAGGATTAAAAATAAACCTACTAGCCAGCGGCTATGGACAGAAATTATTTTGTCCTCAGATCTTGTATTGTTGCCCCACCCCCACTTACTTACTGACTCTCCAAAATGCTGCTCACAGTAAACTTGAGAATGTGAACTTAATTTCCACCCAACACCCCTGCAACTTTAAATGGGCAGTTTTTAGAGGAACATTGCTATCAATAAATATATTGTTTATAGAGCTGCACTGCAGATATTATTTCAGACAGTTGTAAATGTTCTATCTCTATAAGCCATAATGTTTCTGATAGATGCTCTGAAGAAACTCATATGTTTTCCTGGGTGCACTGTTGTCATTGACAACTATCTTCCCTCTCCGCAAAAAAAAAAAATTCAAACCTAGTTTGTTAGTACCAAAATTTATCCAAGGATCTATGAGAATATTTTCTTTAAACTGCATCAGTATACCCCATAAGTGGAGGTGCATCTGCTTTAGCACGGCTGCCTTTCAAAAATGTGAGTACGCACACACACACACACAAAGGCAGGTTGGTGATGTGGAATGTTTGGCACAGGACAGTATGATTAGTTTGTCTGCAGCCCTCTTACCGGCACAAAGGGGAAAACTACCTAGAGATATCCAACGTAAAACCAGATTCACTTTGTGAGTCTACAGATTTCAAAAGAGTTTTGGCTGCCCCAAATTGAGTTTTAAAAATCCACTTTTATTAAATTATGAAATAAAAAACTGAACAGTAGTTGAAACCTAAAATGTTCTGTGTGGTTTTAGGAATATTCAGTTATTTACAAAAAAAAAAAAATGGAGGGGGAAGCTCCATGAATTAGATATCATTATACTAAGTATATTATAAATACAGTTAAAAATAAGTATATATAAAATCATAAAAATCTTGTTTTTACATATAGAGTCAAATCAGACAAGACTGCAACAAGTATAATGATAAACAATTATTATGAAGAATTAAAGTACATACAAATAAGGGAGAATAACAAGTTACGGCTTACATTATAGTATAGAAAGAAGAGTGTCTTATTTCGGGATTTTGGCTGACAGTAGGAAAAACAGCGTTAACTGTGCTGGAGAAAGAGTTCTGAAAAAGGTAGGCATGTTGAAGAGTGCTTTTAAGAGGAAAGGGTAAGGGTGGTATGGGGTTGGATGAGGGATAATGGTAGTGTAGGAGATTACGTATTCATAGTAAAATGGATGGATACAATGTTGTCTGTTTTCATTCGTTCAACCTTTGGGTTATTGGATCCAAAAAGATCCTACCTCTGCTATTTTGATAAGCTTGGATCCAGGGCTCTGAATCCTCCCTCACCCATAATTCCCTCCATTACCAGAGTACCTCAGATCTCATTTGCTACTTGATCCAGAATGACATGATTCTCAAGAGCTCTGATATTAGGATACATTAAGTAGCATTGTGTTTACCTTTGTGTCTTTAAACCTTCCTTCTTGTTTCCATTCTCTATTTTTTCCCTTTTTGCTCCTTTATCCTCCCCTTAAAAAAAAAAAAAAAGTGCCTGCGGTTGTGGATTGCAGTCTTACAGTCAATCTTTCAAGGAGTCAGGTAACCCAGACAGAGCAAGTACAGTTTATTGGGTGTCACCTGGACACAAATTCTAAGATGGACAACCTTGCACAGTCCAGAGTTTGGTCCTTCATCATGCTGCTTCAGCGGTTCTTCACCACCTCTCTTCCCTTGCAACACTTATTCTCAGACTTTTAGGTTTATAGCTGCCTCGATCACTCTGGTTCCTCAAGCAAGATACTACATGAGAATTCTGCAGTGGATTTTTCTGTTCAAAGATCCTTGATGTCTCACCCACTGAATGCACTGATACACCTCATACCAATATACAGGAAACACATCAGTAGGTGGCTGACCCCCCCCCATGATTATATGGCGGACTGTTCTCATCGCCCCTGATTGTCACAGTAACCACAGCTGCTTTCCTTCTGAGTTGGGGAGGCACTTCAAAGGGAAAATGTTTCCTGGTTTTAAGTCAACCACAGAAGCAAGTCTTCACGTTAACGTCTTGGAGATAACGGCAGCCCTCCTAGCACTGCAGGCTTTTCAGGACCCCCTCCTCAAGGGTGTCATCATTATACAGATGGATAACATTGCTGTAGGTATGTTATGAAATAGAGCAGAACCCAATTGTATCTACTTTGCTGGGAAGCCATGAGGGTTTGGCAATGGGTGATGGCTTCCCATTACTTTCTCATTGCAATGCACACACCAGGGACTCACAATATTCTGGCAGACAAGCTGAGCAGGTCTACTTTTGTACCCCATGAGTGGTTCCTCAACCAGATAGTGGCAACACAGGTTTTCAGTAACTGGGGCCAGCCTTGTACTGATCTTTTTGCTTTGTAACTAAACAAGTTTACTTTGCTCTGATCACTCTATGGGGTCAAACAAAGAGGGACAGTAGTTCACAACTGGCCCTTAGCTCTTCTTTAAGCTTTCCCTCCATTTCCTCTCATAACAAAATTTCATCAGAAAGCCAGAAAACACGCGACCAGAGTAATCCTTCCACTTTTGGCCCTGGCAACCTTGGTTTCCCTTCCTCTGGCCTCATCTAATACATCCACCATGGATATTGGATCCTCTTCTAGATCATCTGAATCACCTAGTCAGCATGACTGAGACTTGAAAACCCTGAAATTAACCAGATGGTTTCTCTAATTTTAACTGTTGCCAGGAATGCCAGGCTTTCTACTCCAGTGATTCTCACATTTTCACTTCTTCACAGAAACCAAATACTAGAAAAATGTATCTCAGAAAATGAAGACTTACCAGAAGGGCTTCCTTCTGAAGGTTAAATCCCTTCTCAGCTTTTTCATAATGGATCTAGCTTCTTAACCATCTGGGTACAGTTATTGGAAATGTCTAACTTTTTCATAAGACAAAATCAGACTTCTACTGCTTCTCTTAAGATTTCAAAAGCATTTCTGAATGAAATTTACTTTTAAGACCACCAATAATGGATCCTATTTCCCCATGGGATATTATTATCATACTTCAGGCTTTAACAAAAACTTGGAAAAAAAATCTTTTTTGTGGCAGACATTTCTGCAAGGAGGATTTCAGAGTTGCAGGCCTTATCTTATAAGTCCCCATATCTGGTCTTTCATGAGGACAGTGAGTCTTTGAGAACAAATCCTCACTTTCTACCAAAGGTAGCCTCTGAAGTGAACCTTAATCAGACTACCAATCTGGCAAAGTTTTTCTCAGTTTTCTAACAAAGAAAAGTTTATTGCACACTTGCTAGATGTTCAGTGACAACTTGGGTTTTATTTACACAGGAATAAGGATATGAGGAAATCTGATCAGTTTTTCATTGCTTTCTCTAAAGCTAAATTTGGTCAAGGAGTATCAAAAGTAACTCTATCCAGGTAGCTTTTTGAGTGTACAATGTTTTTATATGAAATGCTGGGAATGACTTTGCATGGCAAACCAATGGCTTATTCTTCCAGGATGATAGCTTCTTGCACTGACTTTATGGGTAGGGTTCATGTTGATGAGATTTGTGCTGCAGCTACTTGGTCTACTGTCCATACCTTTGTGTCACACTAAAAGTTGGATGTACAGTCCAAATCTTGTACATCCTTTGGCTATACCATTCGCAGGAATATCCTTCCTTGATACCACTGTTTTAGTAGCTTGGGAATCTGTCCGAAAGGCTGAACTGTACATAACATTGGATACTAGTTATGTACTTACCATAACACTAGATCTTTTTTGTCTTTTTTTTCCTTCCAGTTCAATATCCCTCCCTCTGCTCCCCTGCTACATTATTTTACACTCCAGTTGAACAGTTGGACTTGACCAGGGGTCCTATCCTCAGACAGCCCGATTCTTGCTGTTCTTTGCTTCGCCAGTATTGCCCGCCATGTTAAGTAGGCCTGCATTTATTTTTTTATGGAATAAATCATAGGTTTATAAGCAGACAAACTCAATATGAGGTACTTTGGGAACATAGGGAATTATGGGCAAGGGAAAAGTCAGAGCCCTGGATCCCAGCTTCTGAAAAGCATCGAGATCGGACCCAGTCAAAATGAAAAACCCAAAGGTTGAACCAGACAAAAACAACATGGATCTAGCATTATGGTATGTACATAACATTAGTTTAAATAGATAAGAGCTGAGACAAAACTGGGGGAGGAGATATTGTGTAAAAGAGTTGGAGTAGTAGCTAAAGTTATGGTCAGTTGAGTTTAGCCTGGGGAGATATTTTGTAATGTATTAAATGGATTTTTAAACTGTATGCAGGGCAGCCAAATGTCTTTTGAAATCCTGGTAAACTGAACTAACTGGTGTTTGCCCTTTAGTGAAATCGTGTTTTTGTTCCACACAGTTCCTCTGTTCATTGATAAGCTGAAACAGAAGTTTCATGATGTTTTAATAATGCATAAAGGGGCAGACTCAATAACGCCTACACTATCTATGAACCTAAGTGTATACAATATGTACTCAAGAACATCCCTACCACATTTTTTGAGCTTTCTAGTCACTCAGAAAGATTACACTAAGTGTACACATAGTCTATACTTTGTGGTAATCTTTATGAATCCCTGTCAATATTTAAAGCTGCAAGAATATCAGTGGTAAAACTAAAATTAGGAGGAAGAAGGTGTGAGTTATGCCAGTGTTGTCTGTTCATTCAGAACGGTGTACACTTAGTGGGTTGTTGAATCACAGGGAAAGTCTGTGATGAACTTTTTTGTGGTTGCATATGCTTAATTTTATATGGAATCAGCAAAAAATGTATTATCATTTGGATATCTTAGTCATCATTAGATTTAAACATTATAAACATGCCATAATCTAGTCTTGTTTTCTAAAATACTAATGCAGATTTCTTGAAAAAGCAACAAGTTGCTGTTAACATATAAATAACCAGGTCATTTGCTTGGTACCTCCTTGACTTAAATTTTTGCTAATTACAAGTCTGGTGTATGCCTCCTATGACAGGAGAAAAATCTAAAAACATTAATAGAGCACTTAACATTTTCTGACATTAGATCATTTGTTCCTAGTATTCATTGCATTTACAGAGAGAACTCTACTTTTCATCTTCTCTGTACTGTAAGTTACACCGATTAGTTTCCAGTGATTTAGTATTGACCAAATCATAAGGCAGTATAGTCTTCTGTTGGTAAAATATACACTGTGGCTAGGAAATTATCAGAAGGTGGCAGAGTATAAGAACTCCACAGCTTCCTGTTTGTGTAAATCTGATGTCTTCTTTCATGCAACCGTACCCAGTATACAACTATTCAGTCACGTTACCTCTGCTCTCAAACCAAGTCTAGTTCAGGTTGTAAAGTTATGTGCAACACTGAAGAAATCCTTACTGATGCCAAGACAAATGTCTCTGTCTTACCGAGGCTATATTAACTTAGTGATACCGTACTTATACACTTTCAGATACATTCTCATTGTAAATTTCTGCACACACTGAGTTCAGGATGCACTGCAGACTAAAATAATAATTACTCCTACAAGACCACAAGTGCACACAACTACATTTAGGATTACTTTAAATCCAGAAAAGGACATGTTTACTCTGGCAACAGCAGACATGCGTTTTTTTATACTAGAAAACATGTTTTCATATATATTTATATGCTTAACTATAAAAGCAAACAACCATGTTCCTCTTAGAACTGGGAGAATTTGGAGACAGTATTACAGTGATACCTATTCACTCTTACAATATTATATTACAGCAAAAAATACTGTGAATTTAAACATGTGCTTCCCTTTCCATTCTAGGCACTATTAGCAGCAACTCTGCAGTAGTGCTATCTCCACTTTCTTGTTTTTTGGTGGCAAACCAGAATTTCTGGCCCACAAGGATGCACTCAAAGCATGTCAGTGTCACACATGGACATCTGCTATCAAAAGTAAATTCTCCTGCGCTTAACAATTGAAAGATAATGCTTGTGGGGTTATCTGTGCCATCAAGAATAAAAAAAAAAAAACACTATGAACAGGCTGTTTTATTTAGTCTGTTTCTGTGGTCATTAAATCACTACAGTCAATGGTTTCATTCTGTTTCAATGTAGCACCAGACAACAAAACAACTTGTGTGGAGCTGCTGTTTATTCTTAGGTTGAAGCCTTTTTAGTTTGCTAATTGGAAAGTGTTCTCCTGAGAACTGCTGGGGTGCGTAAGTGTGTATATACAAAACAATATTACTTGTAGGCTACAGGCATTTCTAGTTGATTCAGCATCACTGATCCATTAACCTTGCTGCTCACTGTTTGTTCTAACGTATTAAGTCATCAGTGACGCAGAATTTTAAAACCTGGCTGCATAACAGTTTAGGCTCATGCCACCAAGCCAACAGTGGGATATAACAGGAGGGTAAAATGATCTTTCTTGTCTTTAAATTTTTTAATCACTAAGGATCTTATTTAATAAAAAAGATTGCATATAATGTTCACAAGAATTCTAAAATGAAATATCTAAACAAGGCTTTCATGGTCTATCTTTTAAGTTTCAAAATGAGGAATGTCTTTAAAAAAAGAAAAAATAAGGAGGAATGTCTTTCAAAATTCCATTCTTTTCTATGTCACAGAAAAACATGGCAAAAATCTAAATCCAAGAGCCAGCAAGCAATTAAATATGATCTGTTTTAGCAACTGTTGCTTTTTTCAAAAAAGTTGGATTACCATTTCAGAAATGCAGTGCAATCAGGATCAAAGTTTGGATCAGAGATGCACAGTTCCAGAATACCAGCAAGTAGTCACAGAATCAGTCATGTAGTCTCTACCTGAAAGTGTTGCTATACTGACTGACATCCTGCTTTTATATACAGAACACAAAGATTGCTTAAACAAATATATAATTCTGGGCAGGTATTAATGAAATGAACTAAACAGCTGTGAGAAGCTTCACTTTCACAAAAACATTTCAGTTAAGCTCCCCTGTACTTGTTTCCCTGTTACAGAGAATGGCATGGGTCAGTTTAACCAAAGCATGCTATAATTAAGCAGAAAGGCAAGACCAGGTACAGACAGCTGGTGATTTTACACAACTTGCCAGTGGACTCTGGAGGATTTAACAACTTGAGTCCTGAAACATGGAGACTGAATGGCCGAAAGATCAGATTTGTATATACCAAGTCTGAGATGTCATTTCTTAGAATATTCCCTTTTCTCCAAGGTATGGCTATCTGTGAGTCTTTTTTTTCCCAGCTTTTGACACTTAGCATTTTGAAGTGCCAACATTTCAGTAGGGAGCCATCACAACATTTTGATGTTTTAAGAAGCAATAAACCTGCTCTTACCTCTTTTACATTAGACAGCAGTGGCAGAAACACACTCCTGGGATAACTGTGTGTTAGGTACAAAATAAGGAGAAGTGTTTTTTTTTTTTTAATGTGGTAGCAATAAATGTGATATAACTTTCCTATCTATGCAAAATGCTACCATACAAACAAGATTAGCATATAAAAATACATTTCCAGATTTCAGGTGGACAAATGCTGCTTTTAGAAAATTGGTATGAGTGTAATTCCAGAGATGTTTGCAGTTCTGCTTTAACACTATCATGTGTGGAGTACAAATGTTAATGTCCACTTCCTACTGTGGGTGATTTCAGTGATGGTAACTCCCACACATCAGTGAAGCATTTGAAGAATATAGTGGACAGAAGGCTTTAAAAAGCTGTGACTGACACGGAGGATACTGCTCTCTGCTACTTTTCAAATTCATGGGTTCGCAAAACTTTACTGATGATCATTTAATCAAAATTACAAATAGCAAAAAACAGTAAATACCTATAAAATTAAGCCCCAAAAAGTTTCTGTAAGAAATGCTACTAAATATAATCATCAAAAGCAGTAGTCAGTTTTATGATATGCTTTTGCTAAGAGTTATGCCTCCCACTGTAAGTGCTGTCCAGCATCCGAGAACCTTGTGGAGAATAAACACTTTTTTAATGAAAGTATGTACTTCACATTTCCTTATGTAGTTTGACATAGGACTGAGAACCTTTAGGTAACAGATGTGAAAGGCCTAGTCATGGGAACATACAGGCTTGTGTGGTGTAAAATAACTTCAGAAATCACCTAAATGTGTTCCTTAACATACCCTTGTTTGCAGTGTGTGTTAACTGCAGTGATTCTAGTACTGTACAGTTGATCTTTGCATCCAGACACAAAAATGTACTTCTTTGTTAAAGTTCAAGACAGACACTTGAAATGTTTATATTTTGCTGACCCATTAAAGAACATACTATTTTACTATGTTGTATTTGAGGCTGTAAGTAGGAGAGATTATTATTAATCATTGATGACATTTGCAAGTTCAAACAAATATAAGTTGATGTTTCAAGCAGTCAAAAGTGGTCAAGTCACTTATGCTGCAGGAGCAAGAGAAATGGACATACGGGTTTGACTGCAGTTAATCTGTGTTGCAGAACAGGCAACTCAATGTGGACACAGGAAAGATATATCAAAGATGGAAAGAAATCAGAGTACAGAACATTAGCCCCAAAGAATGTGGACATAAACAGCAGAAATGCAAAACTCTATCAGCAGAAACCTTATTTTGAAACTGAGTAAGCAATGTCTTAAGTTACATAGGAACAAAGGATTCAGAGGGTTAAATAAAGAACAGTATTAACTTACATAGCCAACAGGAAGAAAGTTTGAGTCTGACAACTGTGTGGTCAGCAACCACCTAATCAACCTGAGCAAAATTTTCCAGTTAAAATAAAAAACAGTTTATTGGCTACTGATAGTCTTAACTGTTAGAATGAATGGATTCTTCGATAAACGCAGGAAACTCCACTGTCAGATGGTCTGGAATGAATGATTTTGAGCAAGAATTGTTGGATCAAAATCTGATTACCAGACCAGAAAAAATGTTTTGTTTGTTCATTAGAGTACTTGTACATACCTTATGCATTTCTTCACACAAATTAGAACCATGTGTTACAAACTATTAAATCTTGTCTGTAATTCTGTCCAAAAGTAAAAAAAAGTCTTCTGTCAGAAGCAAGTACTTATTGACCATAAAAATGCAAAATTATGCCAGATTGTGGTACAGTTTGTGTAACTGTGCATGTACGTATGTGTATGTATATGAGTATGAGTGAAAACTACACGTGAAACTGAAATATATACAATTTCATGAAAGGCATTTATTACCATCACTACACTGTAAGAAAAAATAGACAGTCGGGATGGGATGAGTGCAAGAAAGACTCCCATCTCATTCCCTGCATTTAATATATTCTTATAAAAATAAATATTTTAGGCTATAAATATGACTGTAGTTATGAACAATCAGGTGGTTATTATCCCAAATTTCTAGTACACAAAAACTGCTAGTTGAGGCAAAGCTATGTGATTCAAGTAAATACATCAGTTAAACCAGAACATTTTAACTTGGGTGACCATTTTAGAAATAAACAAAAGAGCAAATTGTTCTTACAGAAGACGCATATGTGCGTAAATAAAGGATTATGATGCTCCAAACAGCACCAGACATCGATAGTGCTTCTGTAAAACTTTTAACAAAATACCTGAAAAGAAGAGTCACTTGCGGGTAATCTTCAGACTGGTATTGTCAATAACTCAGATTACAGTTTTACCAAAACAAATGTAATGCTACTGAAATTCTGAATATGAGCCTGGGTAGAAATGAAAAAACAGAGGACATTGGATTAGCACAACTTGCCCACTTGGATTCTCAAGAGACCAGGTCACAACCTTTGGTGCAAGGGAGTAGGAACGTAAATAATGAGAACCCAGCTCCTTCACTCACTTGTTTTGAGTGGTCTTGTGAACATTCATGATAGTAATCATTTCTCAAGTGACCCCAGCTAAATGCCCTGCAGATGTGCACGGGAGTGTCGCTCCTTCCATATCACAGTGCCACACAGGTGCAGTAGTGTTTGAGCTTGCAAGGCAATATGCCACGATTAATTTGATGGAACTCCACCAGCTGAATGAGGTCTGTGAATTTGGTCTGTCCATCATCCATGGTGAAGTAGGGCTGGCTGTCTTCTTCATACTAGGAACAGGAACAGATAAAATGCATGAGTTTCTGCCCATTAGTTTATTGTAAGGTATTAGAATGGTAATTAACCAAAATAGAAGATCTTTGCAGACATAAATTTTGCATAACAGCTAGTTAAGTGCACACATATGCAAAACTGTATAATTTACTGCAAGACACATTACACCTCACTGACAGAGTTCTGAAAATAGATGCCTTACGTAATACACTGTGCATAGTAAACTTATTCATGTTAGTCTAGTATTATTGCTGTTTCAAATTTCATTTATATAACCCAATGCTTTTTGTTCATAAGTATTATGTTACTTCAATCTGTTTTTATTTTTTGTATTTCACTATATCTGTATTAACAAACAAACAGATAAAGAATAAATTGGACCACTGATGTCATCCATTAAAGTAAAACAGCAAAGAAATCATGTTTATTTTGACTTGTATTAGCCCCATTACTTTATTATTATTATTTTGTAAAATGCTATAACAAGAGATGTTATTATTAAAGAATATGGAAAATGTATCAGTCACAACCCATACGGACATAAGGAAAAGCCTGTAAAATCAGAGAAACTGTGTGCACATATTTTCTAAAATGTCAACCCTGGAGAAGAATTGATGTTACCTGTGCCATGACCATTTTAAATTTGTCTACTGAGACTTGCTTTTGCCTGTCATTTGACTGAACAGAACAGCAAGCTCCCATTCAAGAAGGGCACATGAAAGACATTCAAAAGATGTAAATAAATCAGACAAGAGAGCATTACCCACAAAGAAAGGGGAAGCATAAACAGCTGAAAAAACTAGCAGCAGAAGTATAATTTTGAATCTAAATAAGCAATGCCTAAGCTGCACAGGAGCAAAGGATTCAGAGGGGTATATAATGGACAGTATTAGCTTACGTACCCAACAGGAAGAAAGTTTGAATCTCACAACTGTGTGGTCAGCAACCATCTAACTAACCTAAGCAAAGTTCACCAGTTAAAAACAATTATTGGCTACTGATAGTCTTAACTGTTAGAACAAATGAAAGCTACGATAAATGCAGGAAAATCCACTGTCAGATCATCTGGAATAAATGATTTTGAGCAAGAATTATTTGATTGGACCTCTTGAAACTGTTTGAGGTTGAATCCATTTCGAGATTAAATTTCAGATCATGAAGGAAAACATCTGTTTGCTCCTAGTATATAGCCTTGCACTTGGTTAGAAGGTGCAGATGTAACCAGTCTTAATGTGATCCTTGATGAAGGACCAACAGTGAGGGTAACCATAAGCAGTAGCTGGATCTTTTTCTAAAAATCTCATGGATCAATCACCTTTTTTTTCAGTAATGACCATGTGGTTGTCATCCATGCTTTGATCTCCTTGGATTACTGCAATGCCTTTTTTTTCCCCTGTGGGTACCTACAGATAACTTACACTTATTGCACCTGTATGGCATTTGGCAACCAGAGTGCTAACAGAAACTGAGTCCATCAGAAAGGTTCATGTTTTCTTGTTCTTCAGACTGCATACTGGAAGCCTGCTGGCTTAGAATAATCTGTAAGCTTTTACTGTACATGTAAAATGTTGTACATGGGCTATCCCAACAAACCAAAATGATATCAAGGCTTTGCATGGAATAACACAGTAAATATATGACGACGGAGCCTCACATTGTGTAGAAAAAATGGGCTGCCTCTAAGTACACAGAGGCCCAATATTTCCAAGATGTTCATCATACTGATCACTGTTGCAGTGTCCTTAGCTCTATGGTTATATCCTGCCAAGGATACAACAGCCACCCAGCTTAGAAACCTTCAGGGCACCTTCCACATGCCCAAACTCTCAGGAAGATCAAGCTGAGCTGACTAAAGAAACAAGTCTGGGGTCAAGCTCTTCAGAGTTTTACTGCCACCAAACAGAATCCTCCTCTGAGGCTTTTGAGGAATGTCAGATGGCTTGTCCTATTCCTTTGCTGGGCAAATAAATTCCCTTAGGGTAAACAATTCCATTTATTATTTTTGTTTATTACTGATTCCTTCTTGTTCAGGAAAGTTAAGTTAAAGCTAGGAGTGTGTGTTCTAATGGACTGTCACAAGACTGCACTATACTTTTAAATGTAAAAGTTATTTTCCCTGTCAGTTTAAACGTTGTTTAAAGTAACTGAAAACCATATTTTCTGTGGAGAAATTATGTTTATTTTACTTTGTGGGGCTGGCAACATGTTTTAAAGTGCTTTTTATTGACTTTGTGAAAAAAGTGACTTTAAGACTTTTGTTTTTACTGGCATTTGCTACTTGTTTTCCCCTGAGAAAAGAGGCACCATTTTCAGCATGGAACACCCTGTCAGTACCACAGCTGAGTCAGCTTCTAGTCACAAAAAGAGAAAGTTACGCAAACAGCCTTTCCTGTTACAGCAGGCTAGCAATTTGCTTCAGCCACAGATGGGTGACTGCTTTGGCCAATAGTTGTACCTCAGGCCACTCATCTTTTATCACGGAACCTTCTGGTGTAGCACCTACAGCCAAAGACTGGAGATTAACCATGTCCTCTGCAGCTGTTGGGGTCAATGGGCAAGGAAGACTTACTCCTGTTGATCCTCAGAGCAAGAGAGACTAGGGAAGGCTTCCCATTTTGGCCAGAATGTTGTGCACATCCCTGGCTGCTGCCATTAATAACACTTGTTGGTCCCCTTTTTCCTGTGAAAAAGAAACAGAAAACTAAACGTGTATCATCTACTCCTGAAGTATATTTAGACAGGAGTAGTTTACTGGGTCTGGCTTAGGATTTAATTCAGGCTATTGACCTTTTTGTAAAGTACTTTCTGGTAAAAGAAAGGGGGTTATCTCCTTTCCTGAAGAGGTTCAGGACTCCTAATCTGGACAGAATGAAGAAAGGACAGGTACAGGATTTTCTCCTCAGATTTCTGAATCATGCTCAGAAGAGAGCTCCGTTTCTGAATTTTGCTCTGGGGGAGGTCTCTTTCTCTGCAACTATTTCTAGAACGTGTCAGGGTTTTCAGTGGGAAAACACTGAAGTTTCTCAGTCCCCAAGAAAATACTATGCAGCTGTTACAGAAGGCATTTCCAGGACCTGCCCCCATTCCTTCAGTTCTGTCAGGCTTTAGACGATGTGTGTGTGTGTGTGTGTGTGTGTGTGTGTGTGTGTGTGTGTGTGTGTGTGTGCGTCTGTGTGTGTGTGTGTGTTACTGCCTGCAATTTTCCTGACAGTTGGTTAGCTGCCCCTAGAAAGGTATACAGATGTATAAAATTCTTCAGTCTTTTATGTTTTTATACACTCTTCCAAAACCTGATACACCAGCTACAGCTTCAGTTAATCCTTCTGATGCTAAACACTTAGTTAATTCCATTATTACTATTTCTACTGATGAGAAGATTATGGATAAGTGTGGGGAAAAGGTGTATGCTTCTGCAATTCTACGTTTCAGAATTTTGAGTTGTTAAGCTCATATAAGGTCTGTCTGCAGTTTCTTCTTGTGAGGAGAAATCTGCTTTAAATAATTTACCTTTTTATGTTGTTCAGGTCGCTACTCATTGTATACAGTGTGTGTATCAAAAAGTGTGATGAGAGGGGTATGATGATATAGGGAATCACTAAGATATTTCAGCCCTCCCTTTTCCAAATTTTCCAAGGGATTCTCTAACTCCTCATCCAATTTTGGTAAGAAACAAAATAACAACAGTCTCAATAAAATGCAGAAAGATGTTTAAGGAGAAATGACAAGGGGATTCCAAGAAGAATTCTTCCAGAAAGTCTGAATCTCCATGTGTCTCTTTGGTGACAGAGTTTCAGACAAGTGGGTTCTGAAGATATTTTTTCAAGGTTACAGATGAAAATGGAAGGAAATTCCTCATCCTCCACATCACACTCTAATTTCTACCTGTCCTTCATCACATGCAGTCTCAGGGAGCGACAGAACCAATTTCCCCTTCACAGGTGGGAAAGGGGTTTTATTCAAGGATAATTTTAGTGCCACAGAAAGAAAATGCTTGGAAACCAGCTCTTGGTCTTTCTTTCCTAAACCTGTTTGTGATATCGCCCAAATGCAAAATTATAGCACATCACAACCTGTTTCCTCTTCTTCCTCATTCAAGTTTCCCAGTACACTAGATTTAAAAGATGCTTAATATCACATTCCTATTCATGCAGACTTCAGGCATTTCATATTGTGTGTGTGTGTGTGTGTGTGTGTGTGTGTGTGTGTGTGTGTGTGTGTGTGTGTGTGTGTGTGTGTGTGTGTGTGTGTGTATCACATTATCAGATATCTGTTTTACACTTTGGAATATCCACTGCACAAAGAGTGTTCACAAACTGTCTAGCTCCAGTTACAGCTGACTGCAAGCTACAGGGTACATTTTTCCATATTTAAATGACTTGTTTATCTTTGTAGAGTCTTTTTCAAAGTATCAGGAATCTCTCTCTCTTAGGTGAAAGATCTACACAAGCTGGTACTCCAAGAGAACATTCAAAAGTCTTTCTTGACTCATTCTCAAGGCATCGCAGTTGAAAGAGCTTTTCTTCCACAAGGAAAAATAGATCTATATCTAGATCTATTTCTAAGGTTTTCCACTCAGACTTCAGTCACTGCCAGGGAATTCCTCAGGATTTTGGGTTTCATGGCTTCTGTAATTCTCATGATACCCTGGCAATTCTCCAAATGAGAAACATACACTGGTATCTGAAGTCTCTTTAGTGACAACAATAATAACAGTCGTCTTTTCAGATCCCAGTCCTGGGGGGTTGTCAGAACAGAAATCACTTGGTGAAGACAATGGATATCCCTAAATTCATGTCTCCCCTTTGCCCTCCCTGTTCTCAAGCAGTCAGTTTGCATTGGACTTTGGGGAGCAGACTCAGGAGGGATAAAAAAGTAAGGTGTGTGAGACACCAAGGACAGATGCAAGCACAGAAATATGAGACAATTGCCTTGACCAAGGCTCTCAGCTCCCTGAATCATCTTTAGTCACCAGGACCTCTTCAAGCTGTTACACACAATACCACAGTTATATGGTACTTCAGCAAGCAAGGGAGGAACCAGGTCATACTCCCACTGCAAACTAGCCATGTTAGCTTTGGATATAGCTTCACAGCATAATCTCATTCTACAGGCATCCTACATTACATAAGAGTAAAACTGTGCAGGACAAGGGCAGGCCCTCATGAATGAAAATTAGATCAGAGACCTTGCAAGGTTTGATTAATCTGTCCGGAGTTCCTCAGGTAGACTTTTTTTGCCTCCTCTCCTAAAAGTCAGCTGGCAAGATTCTTCTCCAGGGCTCCATGCAACAATGCATTGAAGATGGATGTCTTACCTTTTCCTTGGACAGGAATGTTTCTGTATGCTTTTCACCCTTTCAACTAATATCCAGGGTATTTCTGAAGATTCAGAAGGAAACTCCAAGGTCATTGTGGTGACTCTCTTCTGGCCCAGGCAGCCGTGGTTCTCCCTTCATTTGGAAATGGTCAGCAGCAATTGCCACAAGCTTCCTTACAGACTGGATCTACTCACATAAGAACAGGGATGTTCGATACAACCCCACATCAATCATCTTCGGTTGACTGCCTGAATGATAGGGTCTTAATTTCCTTTAGACAACTGATTTCTGAGGACTTGCAACATATACTAATGGAGGTAAGAAAGCCTGGTAGTCGAATATTGTATATTAGTAAATCAAAAAGGTTTTCTAGTTGCTGACAACAACATAACCAGCACCATTCAGGGCTAGTTGTTCTTTGGAGTAACTGTCCTATGACATTTTTTATTCCTTTATCAAGGTTCATTTATTGGCCATTTCACAATGTCTGCCCATGAATCCTTCACTTTTAATGCATTCTCATGTCAAAATATCAGAATGTTTTTGAAAGGGGTTTTTGAGGCCTACAAGAAAACTGGTAGCCCTTCCTTGGTATTTTAATTTTGTGTTAGAGAAAGTAACACTTGCTCCATATGATCTAACAACCCGATTGACTTGATGTTCTTAACACGGAAAACAGTTTTACTGACTGCTTTTACATCTGCAAGAAGGGTATCTGAGTTGCAAGTTCTTATGTTAACTCAGCACTATCTCATTTTCCACAGGGACAATATTTCTTTGAGAACTAATCCTTCTTTTATGCCTAACATATCCACATTTACTTTAAGTCAATACCTCCATCTTCATGCTTTACTTCCTGAAGCTAAAAATGAGGAAGAAAGGATATTTCATACTTTGGATGTCCACAGTCAGTTCAGGTAGTGTCTTGACAGAGTTAAATCTTTCAGCTCCTTGGATCAATTTGTCATTTCTTGTGAAGATAAGAAAAAAACGCAACCTATGTCAAAACAGACCATTTCTAAATGACTGTATGAGGCTATTACCTTTTGTTATACTCACCAAAACAAATAACTCCAGGCAGGGTTAAGGCACACTACATTGTTTTCATCTACAGCTTTTCGGAAAGGGTTGGAGTCTAAAAGCATTTACAAATTCATAGATTGTTACTAGACTAATGACCCAGAGGGGTTTTCTAAGGCTAGCCAAATTTTCCTGAAAGAATAATGATGTCCTATATCCAAAAAGGACATTGAGGGCCAGGCAGTTATAAGCTACCTCTGTCAATAAGGGACATGGGTGCCAAGCCTGGTGTAAATTTCCTATTCATCATCCACTGGTCTAGGTTGTGCTCAAACTGGGTAACAGACAAACTCAGTTTCACAATGATGGAAAGCCTGTTCCATAGGGGGTCAGTCTCTGGGACACATCTCTCTCTCCAGCATGTTCTGTTTAAGCCGCAGACAAAATTCAGGTCCTTATACCTTGTACTTCTAGTACTATTTGACTTATGAATATGTAGGAGATTCGTAAGTGTGGGGTTTGCGGATGCTTGGTAAGCTGGGCTTAGATCACCCCTCAACAATCAACAGGAGACTAACTAGAGGGAAAGGGCTTGTGCTCTACATAAGGCAGGTTTGTTACACCTTGTATTCTAGAAACAGCAACTTGGTCCTCTGTACATACTTTTACAAAGCACCACCAGCATGACTTCTTCTCTAGGTCTACATCATGCTTTGCTAGGACCACTCTTCAGGGGCTCCTGGACTCTTCTTGTTCCACCACCCACATATAGTAAGCCAGGATAATCTACTCATATAGCTAAGGCTACTACAGCTGTGATCTAAATGGCAAACACATTACAGTTGTGTAAGAAAACTTACCATAACAGTAAATGTTTGAATGATCACTGTAGCACTAGCTGCTCCCTCCGTCCACCCTCTTGTTTTTTGGGGGGCATTGTTTATGCCAGGATATGAGAATTTATTTTTTGTTATTCCTGGCATTATCCTTTCAGGACTCAGCCTTCCTCTCTCTGTTGATATGAAAGCTCTGAATTACTGTCTCCCATACCTGCTTTTTCAATCAGCTCAGCTTGAACTGACTGATAGTTTGAGCACATGGAAGGTGCCCTGAAGCTTTGGAAGATGGATGGCTATTATATCTAATGCAGGATATAATCCATTTAGCTAAGGCTACTGCAGCAGTGATCATTCATACATCTTCTGTTAAGGCAAGTTTACTTACAAAGCTGCACTGTCCATTTGGGGGAAAAAGCTTCCACCTTACTTTTATGACAAAAAGTGCTTTTATTGCCCATCACATAACTTTTAGTAACTTTTAAACAGGAATGTTCCTTTTTTTACTTTTGTGGAAAAAATGTTGTTAAAACTAATTTAAAACTACTATTGTTTTCAGTAAAAGTAGTATTTTTACTTCTGGGGGCTGAGGTAAGTGTTTAAAGTGTTCATCACTGTGTTTTTTGGAAGAAAAAGTGAGTTTTTTTTTTTTTTTTACTAATTATCTATTTTACAGACTACTGCTGACAGACATCATCAGTAATTAGGCATCTTTTTTGGCTTTGCCATGAAGCAACCTACCAGTTCCTCAGTTCTTCCTTCTACCAGCCACAAAAAGAAGAAAAATTAATAAAGACCCACTGCTACCTGCTAAAATTCCTCAACCACAGATAGGTGACTCTGCTGTGGCAGTTCTGGTTTCTCAGACCATTCATTATTTTCCTTCACTCCATCCAGTGTAGTTACTACATGCACTGTGTACCAGGGATTAGATTTGTCCTCTGTGGCTACTGGAGTGCCCTTCATGGGCAAGAGAGAACTAATTGCTAGTCTTGGGAGAAGGAGCAGGGAATTCTTTTCTGCCTAGCCAGAATATATCACCTGCCCCCAGAAAGGTTTTCCTTATAGAAGTAGGTCTGGTTCTTAAGAAATTACTGTAAAAAAGAAGCAAAAATGTCTTCTCCTGTCTCTGTTATTATGAACAAGAGTGATTTCTTGATAACAGAAAAAGGGATTCTTTATTTTCTAAAGAGGTTCAAGATTTTCCCTTTTACTTGATTAACAGGTGCAGATGTAACCAATCTTAATGTGGTCCTTGATGAATGTGAAAGGACAACACCTGTGTTTTCTCCTCAGATTTTTGATTCAGATTCTGAGAAAAGGGTGGCTTCTTCCAGATCCTCTGAAGGATTCTCTTTTACTGAAACTATTTCCAGAATGAATCAGCTGTCTCAGTGGTAATGTAATGACATTTCACGATCTCTGAAGAAGTATTATGATGTATTGCAACTGGATTTTTCTGAACCTAAACCTATCCCATTCTCTCCTGTTCTTTGAGCACTGGAGGATGTATTTGTGACAACCTGTAACTTGCCTGAAAGACAAACTGCTACTTCCAAGAAAGCAGATAGATATGTAAAATTCTTCAATTTTACAAGTTTTTGTATATTAATCCCAGATTAGATCTAGCTGTTTTTTCCCTCTGGTACACTCATCTTCTACTAAACATCTGTTTAAACCCAATCCTTCCCCTGCTGACAAGAATGAGAAAGCTTAGAAAAAAGTGCATTCTTCTGAAACATTTAATTTTAGAATTCTCAACTATCAGGCTCATTTGTTATAGTTTATGCTTGTTCTTTTGAGAACATGAGAAATATTATAGAATCTGTTTCATCTTCTGAAGAAAATATTTATTAACACAATTGCTTCTGTCTCAAGTGACTAAATGTGTGTGACTAAATGTGCTTATATTTCTACTAATGCCACTGGAACTGTTATGAGGATGTCTTCTTGATTGCATTCTCAAAATCTTCCCAAGGATGTCAAAGCTGAAATTTTGAATTCTCCCTTAGAGATTTATTTTTTGAACTCTCTACTGCAAGGGTCCTTAAAAAGTGTGATGAGAGAGGTAAGCTGATTCAGGAAATTTCAGATTTTTTTTAGCTTCTCTTCTTTCTCCAGCTTTACAAGGTGTTTAATGAGACTTCTACAACCTTTGCCAAAAAACAAAAAACAAAATAAGCAAACATAGCAAGCTCCTGGTAAGCAAACATTTAAAAAAATGATGTCAGGGAGGTTCCAAAAATAGAAGGAAAGAGGACCAGCCCCCAAACTAAGGCACTCATCATTCTGACTTGAGGTTTTTAACATGGAAAATAATATTTCTGACTGCTCTAACCTCTGCAAAAAGTATCTTGAGTTACAAAGCCTTATGGTAGGGTCAGCTTTATCACATTGTCCTTCAGAACTAATCCACCATTTATAGCTAAAGTGGTATTAGAATTTACTTTAAGCTAAGCTATCCAAATCCTCATCTTCTTTCCAGAACCTAAAAACAAGGAAGAAAGGACACCCCTTATACGCTGGATGTCCACAGACAGCTCAGGTTTTATACTGACTGAATAAAATCAGTTAGAAAACCTGACCAGTTGCTTCATGTGAATGCAAAAACAAAGGACAATCTGTGTGAAAGTAGAAGATTTCCAAATATTTGTCTATTACCTTCTGTCATATTCACCACAACAAGGTGCTTCCAGGCAGGATTGAGGCTCATTCTACCAGAGCCTTGGCTTCATACATTGCATTTTGGAAAGGGATGAATTCTAGAAGTATTCCCTGGAGTTCTGAGTATAGCTCTATAAAGCAATGTAGTATTTTTCTTTGGGGTCTGGAAAAACTAGATTAATCTTCCAGGTCTACGACAGGCTTTGCTAGGTCCATTCTCTAAGGGGTCCTGGCCACTTACTCTTCCTGCTCCCATTCAGGGTAAGCTATGAGAATCTACCCATACAGCCAGGCTACTGATGAACACAGTACAGTTGTGTAAGTAAACTTACAATAACAGCAGAAGAATGAAGGATCAGCTGCAGTAGCTACTCCCTCCTTATTTTACTATGTTTTTGTTGACAGGGTGAGGACTTCTAACTTTAGTTTCCAAGCATTGACATTTTCAGGCCACTTTTGCAAGAAATGTCTGAAGAGCTATGCACCCAAACCACTCTTGTACTTCAAATCAGCTCAAATGAATGATAGCTTGGCCACGTGGAAGGTGCCCTTGAAGCTTTGGAAGCTGGCAGTCTGTTACATGGTGTGCAGGATATTACCCATGTAGTTAAGGCTACTGCAGTAGAGATCATTTGAACATCTTCTATTATGGTAAGCTTATTTACACAACTGTATTCTTTGTAATGCTACATTTCAAAGTTTTGGGAATGTTACATATTAACACAGACACAATTTGCCTGGCACATTATTTTGGAAGGACATTTATGGCATGAATGTTTTGGCCAGAAGAGTAACAATCTTCTACGGAATTACAGTGCTGAAACTGTCAGAGATGTAGGCAGTATAATGAATATAGTTTATAGCTGAACACATATGTGGCCTGAAATGTGCTTGAAGCAACCTGCACATTTCCACAGAGAGAAAAAAAGAAGGAATATAAAAATACTTTATTTTTGGTCATTGAGGGGTAAATGTAAAAACATGTTTTCATTTTGAATTAGTTTTCTTGCATATTTCCACACTGAAAAAAGACAAAGAATATATAATAAAATCTTTCATTTTTGGTCATTAAGGGGTAAATGTAAGACAATTTTTCATTTTGATTAGTTCTCCAACAAATGGATGTTGGGTAGTAAAAAGTATTTTTTTTTTTTTGTGTGTATCAGTTTTATTGCTGTGGACAATCTCCTTGGTTGATCATTGACAGCAACTGTGGGTTGCAGTGCTTTTAGGCCTAAATGATGCAGTTTTTTCCCCAGACCTACTGGTATCCTTGTACATTTCCAAAATATTACATTCTCACCATGCTTCTGTATTGTGCAGTCTTTTCCTGCCTTGACTCCACTGATGCTGTTTGTGTCACCACTCCTAGATCATGCTGTATTTATCCCCATCAGTTTCACATCATCTAAAAATCAATTACAGTCCTTTGACAATGAAGTCCAGTATTTATCAGTCTATGTCTCCTCTTTACCTGATTGCCATCTATGTCTCCTCTTTACCTGATTGTCATCCATGTTTACATTTTGGCTACACAGCTCAACTGATATAACAGCTGTAATGGCAGCAAATGGGGGAAACCAGAAGAAGCTGAAAATTTAGATAAAAGGAGAACATAGTGGAATAGGTTAACAGCTTTAGTATCTGGGAGGGAAGGGTGATTGAGGAGAAGGGAAGTTGAATGAGGAGGTCAAAACTAGAAACAGAGGTGTTGCAGCCAACTGGCAGTGTGTGTCAGGTGTAGAATATGACAGAAGAATGCTAAAGAAGCTTTAAAGTAAGTTGTGCAAAACAGTGGTGAGACCATTACTTGAGCAGTAAAGGCAGAGCAGCTAAGGAAGCTAGAGGTGATAAAGACGAAATGCCTGAGACAGGTAGTACAATGCACACTGTGGGACAGGCAAAGAAATGAGGACATAAGAGCAGAAGTCAAAGTAGTTACAACTGGAGAAAAGTTCAAAGAGAACAGATTACGGAGGTCCAGGCACATGTGCAGAAAAGCAGAAGACAATCTGGTTGAGAAGATTTGAAACAGGCATAAAAGGCAAGAGAAAAAAATGGCATCCAGCAAAGCTGTGGATGGATTGTGTGAGAGAAGACCTGCGACAGTCAGGCATGAGTGTTGAAGAAGGCAGGAGAGTGGCACTTAATAGAGAAAGATGGTGACAGTTGACACAACATCATGACGCCATGATGAAAATGGGAAAAAGGGGATGATGATGATATCCAGTTAAAACTGTTTTGCAAAAGTGATCCATCAGTTTCCCATAGAAAATGTTGGTGTACAAGTCAAAGTACTGTCATGTCCATAAATCCAATGTCCAGTAAATACCCATCACTAATTTCTCCCCCTGTTATTTGGCTGATATACTTTTCAATAAGGAAACTCTTCAGCACTTCAAGAAAAAGTAAGAAATGTTCCCAAATGTTCTTGCACAACTGCCTTTACACAGCTTAAATATGATTTCAGGCCTCCTCCCAAAATAGATTATAAACTAGTGGGATTAACGAGATCAACAGAAAGTAAAATACATTTCAAACATGAAATACGCCCATGGACATCACAGTGGTGCAATGGTTATAATTACTGCCTGCTATGGCCCTTCTAACCCGGGCTAGTAATCAAGAAGCCTCAGTCCTCACCAATGACACTGGTAAGAGGCAGTCACTAAAAACAGGAATGAATTTAAACATTATTTTCAGATGCAGCTCTCTGCATCAAGCACAATTTCCCCCATGAGCACACAGGGAACATGCTTCAGACCTGGGACTGGACTGTCTCTCCAGATCTCAAAAAAGCCTCACTTTGGAGCACTGCGTCCCTGTTCCAAGTAGCTGACACACCCACACCTGGATATTTGATTATTTACACATACATACTCCTGGGAAAGGCTGGTACAGATTTACTAACTGCCCAGACTATAAGGTAACTGCACTGCCACTAGTCAACCACCCTCAAGCTCTTACAAAAATATTCAATTATACAGAGTACAATCAATACTAGCATAAATTGCAGAGTGCAACCAAAGCAGCCAGACTTTTTGGATTGGCCAAAGCATCACTAAAATAAGCACATGTGTTCTCAAGACATTAAAAGTATTCTCTAAAGACCAGCCACAAGGAAAGGTATAAAACATTTAACAATAAATAATAACCTAGAAAGCATGTGAATACTAAACATCCAAGTACAATAAACACCAGAGTTTTAATCACAGGAGAAATAAAAATAACACAGCTGGACAGATTCAAAGAAATGCAGAAAAACACTACTTAACTAATCTCACTGTATTTCCTGACTATCTAAAGTCTAACTTAATTAATACAGCAAGACAAGATTAGATTCTGAGATGCTTACTTCCACAAGGCAAGGTGATGAGCTTCCAACTAAACTGAATTCAACTAACTGAACTGACTGTGATAACTGTCATAGATCTTTATACCAGGTTCCAAAGAAAACAAAACTAAACAAGCTGCTGTGTGACTTCCATCCTGTCAGGGCTGGTTATAGAATGACATCACATCTGATCACCTGACTCTGGTACAATACACGCTCACAGATTTGCTAAGATCTGTTGCAGTATTTGAAAGTTATAGAACAATTTCAAAAACTTCTACTCTTCTCTTCCAGAATCTTTGTTTAAACATATACATTTAATCAGTTATAACAACAGCGTTGATACATTTTTAACAAAAGCAACTGTATAAGTCAGTGTGACAGTCAAATGACACAAAATTATTTACAAAACTCCAGCTAACTATGCTGGTATATGTTACACATGCACTGCCCCACTCTTCCTGACACCGATGGCAATACCTCACATCGTCACACTGCCTCACAGTGCTTGGTTCTTCAGTAGGGGCCATTCTGCACTTACTCTTCATGTAAAACCATTTGTCTGCATGGGAGTTTGCCAGTTGCTCTGGTCTCTTCTATGTCCCAAAGACATTCCATAAGTGAACTGGCTTTCCTCAAAATTGACCATAGGCTGTGTGCACACTTGTGTGTATGTGTGTGTGTGTGTGTGTGTGTGTGTGTGTGTGTGTGTGTGTGTGTGTGTGTGTGTGTGTGTGTGTGTGTGTGTATTAGGCAGTACTGGAGCCTTGTCCAGGACTAGTTTTTCTGCTTTGTTCACAGTGAGTGTTGGGTTAAGCTTTAGCTCTATCATGAAATGGATTAACCTGGCAACTGGAAAGTGAATGAATGACTATTCAATCTCCTTTTCCATGGCTTCATTCTCCCCAGCATATTCAATTTCTATACAGACCCACCACATTGCATTTATCCTCAGCACAATATCCCTCACAAAACCCACCACATTGTATTTATCCTCAGCATAACACCTCTTTGTGTTGCACACACAAAAACATATGTGGCTCTTTCCCATAGTAGTTCTGTCTGGGACACAGTATATACAGCAACAACACCCTCCTTGTTCTCATAGTCATCATACTAAATGTAAGCCCCTCCCTTGAAACAGTCCTTTCTAGACAATATACATAGCAATGAAACAAATGACATTATTGCCATCCCAAACTGTTCTTTCAGCTCCCTTTAGGTAGCCATTTGCCAGCACTGTCTTAATATGTCTGAGCTATAAAATGTACTGCTTCCAAAAAACAATGTGCAGAAGACTATACAGATAAACAGGTTTACGTTATTTACATAATGCTGCTGAGCTGGTATGCTACACTGCATTGCTGCACAGGCACATCCATTCTAGAAATACCACTAACACAGTTTAGTGGACAAGACAGAGAAGAGTAACTGGCCACAATGTTATTCACATGACTAGCCTGATAGTAAACTAGTCAATACTATCCTATACATGCATGTCTTCCCCTGTTAGAAGGTAGAGATAGAAAATTGCAGGTAACATCTACACTACCTGTATACCCAAATCTTTTGGCATAAAGCTGTTTGTGTTTTGTAATAGATACCAGCTTCCTAAATTGTAGAGATTAAGAGTTTAAGAGGTACATGCACATTTTGTACATTGGTGAGCAGTGCCAATGGTTCAACAGATAACGCACTTGCTTTTGGTGTTGGGATATCAGAATGCTGTGAGATTTATTCCCACACCAGGTACTTGGATTAGTTTCTCAATAATGACACTGCAGTGCAGCAAAAGGGGGTGCTGCTCTCCTGAGTGTGTCGTACTTCAGATGAGACAATAAACCAAGACCCCATCTGGCTGAGTTGGTTGTAGCCCAGGTAGATCCCACTGCACATATGGAAAAGTTTAGTGCAAGTTCCCTGGTACCCTGGACAAATTTTCCCTAGTCAGTATAAATACCACCTTGGGTCACCCCTGAAAAGAGGACACCAACTAACAATAATTACTTAAAAAATAAACTCTGCCAAAGTTAATGCTGGTGGAAATGAGCATGGATATGCACTGTTCTTTGGATCATTGCACTTTGTATTCAATGCAAATCACAAGCATGCATTATGCATCTGTAGAAGTAATGGAGTTAATATTTTATTGTGTGGGTGAAAATATTTGATATGAATTTTTATTCCTAGTAAAAAAGACAAACTAAATGGATCAAAATTGCTGTGCACTTGCTAAATAAGAAAAAACAAGATGTGTGCTTACAAATACGAATGCTTCACATCAGAAAATTGATAACAGGAAGCACAGGGTTGCTTAAGCTGAAAGGACACATCTTAATTGGTTCATCTGCATGCATACTAATTGCAATTTTTTTTCAAACATACAACTGAAATGTCTGGATTTATTTAATTACAGAGGGATGATGGATTCTCAAGCATATGAGTCTAATGCAGTCTCTGCCCTATTAAACATTCAGCAGGACTCACTTCAAGGATGCAGTAATCCATGTATCAGAAGTTGAAAACAATTTTGATTAGTAAGAGAGAAAGCTCTGTGTCCTGAAGACTTCAGTTGCCTATTAGGACTCCAATTCAATGTCCCTCTCTGAGTAATCGGGATAAGATTTGCATTAACTGCATTAGTGAAGTGACCAAAGTAAAACATATTTATGAGTTAAGAACCTGAAGAAAAATACACTAGGGGTTGTATTCAGTTGTTAAGACAATAGATTTCTATAATGCAGTAGACTGAGCCTTTCTCAAACCACAGAAAAGTTCTTGAGTTTCATTTTGATGTGAGAAAACTGCTTTGGGCCTCTTCATACACAGATAAAAGGCATGTATTGCACAGTTACAAAAGCACACTTTGTCCCAGCCTTGTGAACGTTTGAAATAATCAAGGTTTTTCTTGGTATGTTATTCTTTCACAATTTTTATTTCTACATGTATTTTATTCCTACACAGGTATGTTTCTACAAACATCTATCTATATATTAATTAAAAAGATGAAATGCTATCAGTTGACAACACTGACAGTGAGTGTGACTACAAATTATAGGATAAAGCAAAACATGAATTTGGAGTGTAGTGCTTTTCACTACCAAACAGTTGCTGTCTGCTGCTGTGACCACATCACGAAACCAAACACATCTTACTTATATACATCTAGCAACACATTGCACAACTGAATGTACATTAAATGGGAAGGGGCTTTGCCCCCCACCCAAGTATATCTATGTAATGCAGCTTATGACTAATGAACATATAGTCCTGTTAGGTAAGTTGGCTCTTATTGCAGAAGGAGTTTGTGCATGGAAAAGAGGTTCTAGGGAGTGTGTTGCAGTAAAGGATAAGACATTTCTATAATCTCCCAGAGAAGCCTGGACATCTTCTACTATGAATTCAGAAAGGAGGAGGGTGTTTGAAAGCACGTTTGGACTAGTGCTAGAGACTGCATTTTTTCTTTGTGGGACTAACAGAAAAGGTCCATTACATACTTTCTGTTGCTTCAAATGTATATACAAAAACAGTCTACGTTATTATTGTTCTATAGACTGGTGATATCTGCTGTATTACTGTATACCATTATATGTGCGGTAATACTGGAAACCACTGGAGATTCTGTCTTATGTTTTTAATACTCGACTTACAGCAAATTACCAGTTTGAAAATGAAAAGTAAGAATAGTTGCTAAATTGAGCCGTATCACCTCAAAAAGTCTCTCAAAAGAAAATAATGTCTTATAGTCTGTAGTCCTTTTCTGGTCAATAAAATCTGAGACAAAGTTTTTGATACCTGACTTTACTCCCTAAAGTCCCCAGCATGCGCATCTCCAATGTACTTTCTCTCTGTTCCAGAAAGACCAATGTCTCTAGTACTCAGTTTCACACTGCACAGGCTCCTGTCTATCTCTGCTCAGTACTTCCTCTAATTCTCTTCCAGACAGGCCCATATAACTTTTTGCCCCCACCCCAACAGTTTGTGACCCTCTCTTTTTTTTAAAAGGGAATGTCCTCCTCCACTCAAGGCAGGTGTAGTTCCTCCTCCCAGCCTGCCCTAAAACTGCAGCTCCACATATCCCACCCACAGTTTTCACTAGGGTGCATTATACCACATCACGGCTCCCACTTCAGGTCTTTGGGAGCATCACTGCCCATTCAGATCCCACCTTAGCTGGATCACAGATTCCTTGTTACAGAGTTAGTCTTCCTGTTGTCCTTTGGCAGCATGTCCCAGTTGGAACCAGGTATAACATTAAGTTCACAAAATGCTACCTACAGATCTCAGTGGCATGAACTCTCAATCTGTTACTGGGATGAACTTTGGCTTAGTGCATTCCTTTTCTGAGCTTCAATTTCTTTGTGGTGGTCTACACCTTCTTCAGATACTCAGATCAACATCTGCAACTGTCAGTTCAAGCTGGTTCACTGGGTTTAATGCATTTTGTATGTCTTCACATGTCTCAGTATTCAGTTTCTGCTGCTCTGCTACTTCTTTGTATACTGTATATAGTGCCTTATTCAATGCAGCCTTGATTTAATTATGTGTGGCTAGAGGCATACAGCTATCATGTAAAATTGTATTTATGGTGGTGTGTTCTCACTGCCACTTTAATTTTCCTCTTCTCTCTCCAGTTGACTGCATTTCTGATCAATCATATCAATCCATCTTTTTAGTTTTGCTACTTTGGGCTTAAGGACTATCATTACAGTTTTCAGAATTTCCCACTAAATCGTTGTTATGTTTGGCCATGAATTCCATGACTTCAGGTGGCTTTCAAACTCTTGCCTCTTTCTACAACCTGTGTTTCAGTCACCACCTTACCTACTGAGACTTTCCTTTCCTTGTGTGAATTTAATATACGTGTCAATCATTTTGCCACATTACATTCTCTTTTTGTCATGTAGCACATTTAGAAAGTTTTTTTTAATAATTTTTGCTCCAGTTCTGGGATGTGTTCACTAAAGGAAAACTCTACCCTTTCCTACAGTTTAACTCAATCAATAGATTTCTTTCGCCCTACAATATGGTTCCAGTATTGTGTAGGTACCAAAAAAACCTGCTTGTACTTTTTAAAACTTTCATTCCCTTGCCTTGTAATCAAAGGAAGGGAAGGTCTACCTATTTTTTTTTAAACTTACCTTCTCACATACTTTGCAGAGGAGTTTTTCTCCACCTGCATGGCATACAACACAGATAAATCTGTAGTTTACCCTGTTAGGTACTGCTATCAATCTTAGATGGACAATTAATCCTGCTAACGCCGGGAGTACAGCAGCTGCTATTAAAAAAAAAACATGAAACTGTTTATCACTGTTTTTATTACAGTGGAGAAAAGAATTTAACACTTCCTCTGTAACAAAGCAATTAAATCAGGCAGGGGCTTAAAGGCAGTTGTCACCTTGTCTGACAAATTTACATAAGCAGCATTACAGTATTGAAATGCTAAGCTTTAAATGTTGGTTATTTACAACAGTTTATATGTTAACATAACCTAAATGTAGTACCAAAGATTTCTGTGACATTCAGAGAAAAGTTAGAAAATACCCCCCTCCCATACACACAGGACAGAACTACAAAAAGTGAGAGAGGTGGCAGCTCTATCAACTAGGTGCACTGATACTGTTCATAAAAAGGTATTTTATGCTTTCTTGTGAAATACTTCCAAAGGGGGGTGCATACCTGGTGCACACAGATCCACTGTAAGAGACTCCCACTGACTGAGTCAGTCCTTACAGTGGTAGAGTGCATGAGGACTTTCTAGTCCACAAAAGAAAATGTGATCATTGATGACAACCATAATATATAGCTGAATTTACTTTAACATACACCTTCTATGTGCCCTTGCATTAAAAACATTAAGAAAAGGGAATCAGAAGTACTTTGTGTTTAAATGCATGTCTGTGCATGCTTGTGTGTGTATGGATCTACTTTAGTTTATCGAATTAACACATAACCAAAATTTACAATATCGAGATGATAACATTGGAAAGTTACAAGAGCAAAGTGCAGAAGATCAGAACACTGAAGATCGGACTAGGTATATATTCTAAACACGGGATGTGGTACAGTCAGGATCAGGAAGTCTACCTTTTCCGTCACTTTAGTGAGATCTTGGAGTTGGTATATGTAATTTACAGGTATTAGAAATTTCTTTTATATTTTTGCAGAGAGCAAGCCCCCTGCACTCCCAGATTCCCTGCAAATTATATATACTAACTCCGAGATTGTACTACAGTGAGGAAAAGGGTAGATTTCCTGATCCTGACTAAACTGCGATCTGCATTTAAAATATATACATAATTCAATCTTCTATGTTCCGATCTTCTGCACTCTCTTTCTTGTAACCTTTCAATGTTATAGTCTCAATGCTGTAAATTTCGGTTATGTGTTAATTCGAAAAACCAAAGTAGATCCTATACAGATATATATATATATATATATATATATATATATATATTTATAGTATGTATGTATGTATGTGTGTACATGTGTATTGATAAGTACGTGTGTAGCACACACCTTACATGTATGTACAAAAACATATGGGTGTGTGTATAAGGGATAAATAGATTATATGCCTGTGTGTGCACTTCATGTCCATTAAATAAAAAAATCAACATGGAAATTGAGTAACTGCATGTGTGTACACACAAACAATATATATATATATATATATATATATATATATATATATATATATATATATATATAAAATATATGTATGTAGCATGTTTATACTAAATGTGAGATACAGTACAGTGTAAATACATCTAGAGAGAAATATGCAATAGGTATTTTTGCAAGTAGTCACACATGCACTGACATATGGATATGCATGTATGTGTGCGTGTTGCACACAAATATATACACACAGACAGGGTGAGTGCATCCATTTGTGTATTACACAGCTGTCATCATACAAATCAACCTCCTTTTTCCTACTTTCTACATGTCCCAAGTTATCTTCATCATACTAGTTATTAAGGCTCCACTGTAATGCTTGTTCCACTCAAAAATTTGTAAGGTTAATATGTTTTTGTACTACCTTAGGACAAAAGTGATGTAAACATAATTATCCCACCACTCTATTCTTTTACGATGCCATATAACATTCGCTTGCTGATTCCTAGTCATTTAGAGAATAGTAACATCTTACAGTGCTGTGCGTTGTGCAATATGGGTGTATACAATTTGTTATTCATAATAAAGTTAACATAGTAGAATTAAGCATTATTAATGAATACATTCTAGTAAATGATGTGTAATGTTTTACTTATTCACTGTCACACCTTAGCTTTGTGTTGTATGTGTAATCTTTGTCAATGTCTTTGTGGCAGTATTTTTTTCCTTTGTATTACTAAGTGCATTAATTATTATTATACAACGACCCCCCCCATTAATATTTAAAAACGTGCACGCTGATTGGTCAGCATGCACGTTGTAAATCAGTTATAGTAATGGAAAAAGGTCTGGTCGCCCGGACTTTTTCCATTACTATAACTCTTTTTTAAGCAACGAAGAATGCAAGATCTCCGTTGCTTCATACTGTCTCGCTATGTTAAATGAGTTTAACATAGCGAGACAGATTTAAAAAAAGCAACGGAGATTCTCCATTGCTTTTTTAAAGCTGTCTCGCTATGTTAAACCTATTTAACATAGAGAAACAGTTTGTAAAAAGCAACAGAGATCTTGCTTTCTCCGTTGCTTTTGCCCACAGCTCTGATGTACTGCATAGGCATATGCATGCGCAGTACATCAGAACTGCCACAGAATACCAGACAGCTGCAGAAGGGCAGTAAGGAGGCATTATACAATGCCATTATTTAAGAAAAGTAATTATTTTTTTTCTTAAATAATGTCATTGTATAATAGCAATAACCCACTTCTGGGTGTGGGTAATGCTGGACTTACCCACAGTTGGCTTTGTTTGGCCACTCGGGCTTCACCCTTGTGACCAAACCACACCAATCATGGGTAAATCCAGCATTACCCACACCCAGGCGTGGGTTATTGCTATATTATCTTTGCCAATGCAGCCTGGGCCGTGGCTGAAAAAAGTCTTGCGACCAGTTCACTTTCCTGGTTAACAAAATATAAATAAATACAAAATTGAAAAAAAAGGGGGGGGTGAACATGACAGAAATAATTAAGAACTAGTAAAGCACATTTTAATTCTGCATCACTCATAACAGAGAAAAATCTTCCCACTGAATGATTTGGGAAGTAGCAGAGAGACTTATTTTGGAGTCTTTTATTGTAGTAGTTGTCTTTTGTACGTGATACAGCAAGGATCATTTACTGCAGTGAGAGTTTTCACATCTCAAGACGAGAGTGTGTAGGAAGGGCTGTCAATTCCATTTGAACTACAAAAGAATCCATTTACAAAATCCTATTTATATACTTTCTTTTGTTAGAAGTAGCTAACAGCTACTTAAAAAATGGGCAACCTGCAGATGACACTCGGATTGGAGAAGGAAAGTTCTCCAGCAGGGTGATAATCTACAGGTAAAGCCCCCTGAAAAACGAGTCTGTCACTTCACGGCAGCATATCAAGCTGTTGTGGAGCTCAGACTGATAAAAATTAATGGCCACCATTATTTTATGCTCGCTAAGCAGCGCCTTTGCTGTTTAGTGAGTGTAAAATACAAAAAAAAAAAAAAATGTAAAAAAAGAAAAGAAAATTAAAATAAAAAATCAGTGCATGTGTATGTGTTTATGTCTGTGTGTGACGGTGTAGTGTGTAAGAGAAAGAGACGATTGAGCTATTATGTTACACTCACTAAGCAATGCTTTTGCTGTTTAGCAAGTATAAAAAAAATAAATGAAAGAAAAACGTTTGTGTGTGTGTTTATGTTTCTGGCTGCGTGAAAGTGAATGCATGCATAAAAGCAGATGAGAGTGAGTGTGTGTGTGTGTGTGTGTGTGTGTGTGTGTGTGTGTGTGTGTGTGTGTGTGTGTGTGTATGTGTAGGTGTGTGACAGAGAGAGAGAGAAAGTGAAGAGTGAGAGTGATCAAGCAATCCCTAGCAGCAGTAGTAAAGAGGTTTGCATACCTCTCGGCCTCTTAGCTCACGGTATCTGGATAAGCCTAAAATAAAAGAGGAACAAATGCTCAAAACAGTAACATATTTTAAATACTGATGCTAGAAAAATCACAAAGTTGCTAGACTATTAGGATTTGTGTTAGCATGCATTTTCTGAAGCAGATGGGAGTGTGTGTGTGTGTGTGTGTGTGAGACATAGTGAGTGAGATCGACCACTGGCAGCAGCAGCGGTACTAAAAAGGTTTGCATACCTCTCAACATTTCAGCTGAAGAAATCTGGATAAGGCCAAAAAATAAAGGGGGAACAAAGCTGAAAATATGAACACATTTTAATTATTGTTATAAAATTACAAAGTTGCTTAAATAGGATTTATGTTAGCATGCATTTTCTGAAGTGCAAAGTGTGTGCGTAAGAGAAAGAGAGAGATTGCTCGACCACGGGCAGCAGCAGCAAAGAGGTATGCATACCTCTCAATCTCTTAGCTCAAGAAATGTGTAAAAGCCTAAGTAAAGGAGAACAAAGTCTCAAAAATAGAAAGATTTTAATTATTGCTCTAATAAAATTACAAAGTTGCTTAAATAACAAGATGTGTGTTAGCATGGATTTTCTGGGGGAAATAAAAGTCTGAAAGTCAACTCTGTCATTACTTAATGATTTCAACACCAGTGACTGGTAGAAAACCACAAATTTTAGAAGTAAGGGACTAAAAAATAAAGCAAATATCTTGATATTTTTTAAATGTTATATTTTGGATGTAAAATCCTTCTTCCAATGCCATTTACATATACTACAGCAACTTCAAAACATCTGGCAGAGGAACTATTTTACATCAAAAATACATAAAGATAGTAATACAAAAATAATAAGTAAATAAAACAACAATTTTACAGCCAGACCATTGTCTAAGTGCAATAATGCCCTTCAGTGTGTGTGTTTTTGTGTAAGTAACACACTTCCTGGGGTGTATAGGCTCTCTGTCTGCAGCACTTGGCCTGAGAACAGCCCTGGATGGGCATTATTTCCAAAATGACACACACCCTGTTGGGGATTACTGCTTGCTTACAGCACAGAACAAGCACTGATAAACACATAAATGAGGTTCACTCTCAGAAACATAGAAGTAACTCTGTTACATAAGGGGTTCTAGATGACAGTATTTCACACTCCTACCATTCTATCTTAATGGCATGAGAAAATACCACTTCCTTATGTCTAGCATGACTCATATAAAGAGGACTTGAAGTAGACTCTGGGTAGAAGGATTAAAAGCAGGAAAACAAGATCACGTTACCAAGGCAGGTCCCATCATTCGCCATTTGGTGGGGAGTGCATTAAAATTGTAAAAGAAGCACTTGGAGTGATTTTGAGGCATTACAACAGATTGGAAAAAACAAAGATACAATGAAAAAAAGACTTAGTTCTAAAGAGGAAATGAAAAACTCAGTGCACCACCAAGACACGCAGCAGGTTCAGTGGCAGCACATAAACGTTGCTCCCCTTGAGTTAAACAAGAAGTTTTTTAAAAATGAGTGCGTGTTCCTTTACTCTTGTGTGGAACAAGTGGAAACACCACACTTTGATATCTGCACATAAAACTTTGCTCACTGCGGAGCAAATAAAAACGCCATACTTTACATAGACGTTGCTCACCTCAGAGCGTTTAATATCTGAACATAGAACGCACTCACCTAGAGCCAAGCAAAATCCCTTTCTGAGTAAAAACAAAGTACAAAATCCTTTTCTGAATGAAAAACGAAAAGCTCTTTCGGCTAATGGCCTTCCTCAGTTCGTGTGATTCTACAATTCTTTGTGAAGTTAAGATAAAGTACTTTCCTCCAATCAAAGTAAGTGCATCTTACACACCCTTTAAAGAGCCAATCACAGAGCAGATGTTGCTAGGTTAAAACAAAATCCTTATGCTTTTAATCTCACAGATACACGTCTATTTTTAAGATGGGTTTTAAAGGGACCATCATGTTCAAGCCTGGTGGTTTGTGTGCTTTCAAGTTCATAATCCATCTTATCTCCTTCGTATCTGTTGAATTCTTAACATCACCTCCTCTATTGTTTAAAGGCGTGAGTTCAATGGCTTGAAACACAAATGTATGAGTGGGGTAATTGTTGATGTGACTAGCTAGGCTGTTTTGTGTACTGAGGTGGGCTATATCCTTTAAGTGTCTTAGAATGCGATCCTTGAATCGTTGATCAGTTTTGCCTATGTAAAAGGCAGAACACTGTCCGCAGGTGGCAATATACACAAGATGCTGGGTATTACATGTAGCAGACAACTTAAAACATTACTGTTTGCCCATAGTCGGGTGTATGAAATGCGAAACAGGATTAATGTATGGGCACGTTTTACATTTTCCACACTTCTTAGCTCCTGGGACATAAGGAACTTGTTTGGGTATATGGCCATC
This sequence comes from Protopterus annectens, assembly GCF_019279795.1. Lineage (NCBI taxonomy): Eukaryota > Metazoa > Chordata > Ceratodontiformes > Protopteridae > Protopterus > Protopterus annectens. The sequence continues at coordinate 999,624,763 of NC_056735.1, read as the reverse complement.
TTTATTACAAAGTAATCTTTTCAGATTTTTTCTATTTTTAAATGTGAACTTTGGCTGGTCCCCTACCAGACCTCTGATCTTTTCATCTTCCATTAGGATCGGACAATACTTTTTCACCATCTCACATATTTGTGTATTGTCTGAACCATAAGTGAGAGTACATCTGAGTGTTTGGGATGATATTTCTTTTCTATTTGGTGCTGCTGAGGCTTCTTCCGATAAGTTATTGTAAGAAGGGCACCCTTTGGTGTTCCTTATATTGATCAAATCCTTTTTCTTTATATCCCCATTGCTGTAAATGGCCCTTCACTAATTCACACTCTTTTCTATAAGTAGCATCATCTGCACATAGTCTGGATAAAAGCATCACTTGGTTACTCATGAAATGTTTTGTATATATGTCTTGGGTGCATGCTTTGACGATGTAAATAATGATTTCCCAGGTCTCCTTGCAAAACAGCTCTGTATTCAGACCATATTCCTGAGAGTACTGCAATTTTATATCCAAAAATTCAATTTCTTCCTTTGAATAGTTAACTGTAAACCTCAGGAAATCAGTTGTTGAATGTAAATAATCAACAAACGCTATCAGCTCATTCTCCTTTCCAATCCAAGCAATAAAAATATCATCAACAAATTGCCGATAATACAGAAGATATTTTAACCATGGATTGCCAGTATGTAACACTTTTTGGCATTCCCATTGTGCAAGGACCATATCAGAATAGGTGTTAGCACATGGGGTGCCCGTGGCTACACCCCATGTTTGCAGAAAACATGTATTCCCATACAAGAATGTATTGTTGTGTAAAACAATATCCAGTAGACTACAGACAAGGTCAGCATTAAATCCCATTTCTCTGGCAAGATCTCTTATGGACTCAACCCCATAGGCATGCGGTATAACTGTAAACAGGTTATTCACATCCATGGTTACTAGAAACAACTGGGTGCCTTGTTTTGGGTTCTTCATCTTTACTGACAGTTGTTTTAAAAATCCCCAGTATCCTTAATGATACTGTCTATGTGTGCTAAATATGGTTTTAACTCATGTTCCACAAACATGGAGAGGGGTTCAGTGACCCAACCTTGACCTGCTACAATTGGACGTAGAGGTGGATCTGTGGGGTTCTTGTGTACCTTTGGCAACCCACTAATGATGGGAATGGTGGGATATGCAACACTTAGGAAGTCATATAACTCCTGATTAATTCTTCGTTCCATTAGTAAATCATATAGCTCTTCACTGACTTGTTTCATCATTTTCTCCTGTGCAGATTTTGTTATGATGCGGTAAGTTTGTTGATCTTCTAGCATAGTTAACATCTTCCTTTTATACCAATTTGCATTCATTACTACAACTGCACTGCCTTTATCTGCCGATTTAAATACCAAATCTTGTCTTTCTTGTAGTTTTCTTAGTGCTTCTCTTTCCCCTCTAGTCATATTTATGAATTGCTTCCCTTTCCTCTGATCTTCTCTTATTTTAGCAACTTCTGCTTCACATAAGCTGACAAAGGTTTCAACTGTAGGATGACTGATGGGCACAAATAAACTTGTTTTTTTGTAAGCTCCTTGTGGTGTAGTCTTATCTCCAAAAAATGTTTTTAAGGTTAGATTTCTCCCAAACATTTTAATGTCAATGAAGAATTCACTTAAATGTGAAGGCAATGAAGGAATAAATGTCAATCCCTTTGATAAAATACTCATACTTTCTTCATCTAAGCATACATCCAACAAATTAATAACCATAGATTTCTAGCTGGTTCAATGCATAGAGAGAGCTGTTTGGCAGCTGTAGTGGAAAGTCAATGAGACTGTTTTTTATAAGGTTGAGGCCTGTCTTCCCCTTCTTTCTGGCCTGGTGTGCCCCATTGTCGAGGCCTGTAAGGGCCTTGTGTCTGACCTCTACCTCTTGGACATCTGTATCTGCCCCTTTGAGGTCTATCTGGAAAAGACCAATTCTTTGTTGGCCAATTTCTGCTAAAATGAGGAGGCTGAACCTGTAAGAAATCTTTCACTGTTTGCATAGATTTTGCCTTATCCTCCATCTTCTTTAATACCTCCTCTGCCTTAACTCCAAACAGCACATCCCGCTGCAAAGGTGCATCCAATAATTTGACCTTAACATGATCTGGTAACGTATGTTCTTTTAACCAAGCATGCCTTCTAATGACAGAGCCTGTAACTGCTGCTCTACAGGAGGCCTCTAAGGAATCAAACCCACATTGCAAAGTACGTTTTCCCACTTGTTCAGCTGCATGCAATAAATCCTGCATTTCTTTTAAGTTAGGAGGATCTGAATCTGGAAGCATCTTTTGTTTCAACTGAGACATCAAAAATTGCTGATATTTTAGCATGTGAAACTGGCAATTCAAGGCTCTCATTGCTAAAGTTGCAGACGTATATACCTTCCTTCCCCATATGTCTAATGCTCTGGAATCTCTGTCAGAGGGAACTGGGTTTTTTGCTGATGAGGCCTTAATCCCTTTGGGTACCTGAGAAATAGTTTCAGGGTCAGCAACAGGGCTTTTGTACAGAAATTTGTGAGAGTCAGGGACTCTGTAATATCTATCAGGTTTAACTGGGGCTGGTTCAAACTGGATTCAGTGTACACATCATCCACAATGTCTAAAACTGGTGGGATAGCAATGGGGTCTGTGTTGGGGCAATAAAAGGAAGTCTCTGAGTCTTTTCTTGGATTCTGAGTAATCCTGGCCTTCCCAATGAAAATGCTCTCTCATGGTATGTAAGGTCTCCCCAAAGGAGTAATCCTCAGGTGGAGAGGCTGATGGAATTGATTCCTCAGCATCAGAATCCTCATAAGGGGGTAAAGAATATCTTAGGTCCAAGGAAGAGTCATAGGAAATGGACACCTGGTCAGAAGATTCATAGTCTGCATCCTGCCTGGGCCTTTTATCAGGAGGGGGATGGGACTCCCTGATCAGGGTGATTAGGTCCTCGGCCATTTTTAGCATTTGTTTCTTGGGCATGGAAGCCTGTCCTGGAGAGAGTTGTGTTTGTTTCTTTGCTTTTAAGGGGGGCTTAGACTTAACAGAGGGTTTAATAGTTAACTGGGTAGGTCTGAAATCACCCTCTGTAGCTGTGGATTGCTCAGCTACTTCGGTTTCCTCTGTAGGTTTAGGATCGGTAAGCTGAAGGCCTAGTGCATCCGAAGGTCCAGCCAGCTCCACGTGGGAGTCGGAGGTGGTCTGTGGTTCTGTGGAAGCGGTCGTCAGGGGCTGCGTAGGCACCTCGCTGAAAACCGGAGAACCGGCGACCGGCCTAGAAGAGGCCTCGTCGTCCATTTTGGGCCTCGGATGCCTGTCCTTGTCCTTGCGCTTTTTATGCATTGCTGTCGTCGGAATTTCTGATGGCATGGTGTAATTGAATTTTCTACCAAAATAATGTCAGGCAAAATCAAACCGACGTTTAATAGTGCGCTTGTTAAACCTAGCACAAAACCGACAACCAGTGACATCGTGGTCAGGGCCTAGGCGTGGAATACAATAGGAGTGGAAATCCTTATGAGGCATTTGCTTCCCACAAGAAATACAGTTATTAACTTTTACTGACATCGGTCTGAGGCAAGAAAACATTTCCCCAATGGGGTACTTAGCTTTTTTAGAAGACTTTGGTTCTGGATTCGGAATGAAAATCTCAGGAGTCAGCCGACCGGCACTTGCGAACTGCTTCTGCTTCGGGCACCGTGCGGCAAGAAAGACTGAAGAAAATGGCGTCGGCTGCATCTTATATACCCCCGTCGCACTGACGTCAGGGAGGAGGCGACAGCAGCCGACGCCGGACCAAGACTTTGGAACTCTGGCCGACTGCGGGAACTCCTGATGGCAGGATAACCCAAGTGTAATGACTGCAGCAGTGTAACACGATGAACATCCACCACGCTTGAACATGATGGTCCCTTTAAAACCAGTCTTAAAAAATAGATGTGTATCTGTGAGATCAAAAGCGTAAGGATTTAGTCTTCACCTAGCAACATCTGCTCTGTGATTGGCTCTTTAAAGGGTGTGTAAGATGCACTTACTTTGATTGGAGGAAAGTACTTTATCAACTTCACAAAGAATTGTAGAATCATACGCACTGAGGAAGGCCATTAGCCGAAAGCACTTTTCGTTTTTCATTCAGAAAAGGATTTCATACTTTGTTTTTACTCAGAAAAGGATTTTGTTTGGCTCTAGGTGAGCACATTCTATGTTCAGATATTAAAGTGTGATGTTTTATTCGCTCTGAGATGAGCAACGTCTATGTAAAGTGTGGCATTTTTATTTGCTCCGCAGTGAGCAAAGTTTTATGTGCAGATATCAAAGTGTGGTGTTTCCACTTGTTCCACACAAGAGTAAAGGAACACGCACTCATTTTTAAAAAAAACATTTTGTTTAACTCAAGGGGAGCAATGTTTATGTGCTGCCACTGAACCTGTGCACTGAGTTTTTCATTTCTATTTGTTGACTTTGTCAGAGCACCTTTAGTGTTAAAGGACTTTTTTCAAGTTTAGTTCTAAAGAGGAGTTTTCTTTTAAGTGCACTTAAGCCACTGGTATTACTCCTCCTCTGCATTTCTGTGCACATAGTCTCTTTCAGCACCCCCCCCCCCCCATCAGTGTCAAATGTCTACCTTCATTCATGTTTTTAGCTTCCTTTTGTTGTAGAAACTGGGCAGCTTAATTTTGTTGCAAGTCTGTACAATTCTTGACATATTTCTAGTCTTTTGAAGTTGAGCTTTTAGTGAATCAGTCTGTTAGTCCTACTTTTATATTTTTAGGACAGTCGGGGAACTGCTAACCATTTACAGCTCCTGATACAGTTATCACACATCGTCAGTTTTTTTTTTTTTTTTTTTTTTTTTTTTTTGTAAGAGCAATTTTTGTTTTGTCTTTCAGGTTCCAACAGCAATGACATTATTCTTTGTTTCGTTTTTGAGACGCCTCTTGACTTAGTACTTTCATACTTATAACTGGTATTCCACTATTCCTGCATTTATGGAAAGTTCAAGGATCCTATATGATAAATCAGCCATTCTTTGCCTGTTCTAACTTTGTCATGTCTTTTACTGGTCGGGGTTAGCCAACATCCTTGTAAATCTCTCTGTTTTTTCCACAATCAGTTTATCAACTTTGCAATTGTCTTTTTGTGCTATAAAGCAATGAACCCCCTTTTCACATTCTGGCTTTTTTTTCAGATTCCACAGCAATTTCTTGTCATATTCAAAATTAACTTTATCCTGTCAGAGGGTTTAACTTTTAGAATGAACAAATTTTTACTTACATTACTCAACAATATTTAATTTTTCCTGTTGTGGGTGTAATTCTTTAGAATCAACACACCATTTGTTCCATTTCTAAAAAAAAGCCTCTTATATCAGTTTTATTTTCACAAAACACCATCAGTGGCTTGGCAAAGCAACTGTATCACACACAGCTTTTTGTTGCAAGTCTTTTAGTATAATATCAACCAAGACCTTTCTTTTCCTGGCTTTCCTTTACTGCCATGAAGGCCCACTTTTATGACTGGAGCAAGCCATTGACTGTATGTGCACAGGGCAAATATTCTTATTGGTGTACCAGTTCTTTAGTATTAACAATTTACTACTCAGAAAGACTTGCATTTTACTGATGGGATCATGTACTGCACCACAGATTTCTCAGTGTCATTTAGATAACACCTAGTATGGTGTAGTGCTGTACAGAATTATGCACTTTATTGCTGGCAGCACACAGAAAGACTTATTGCTATATGAAGTTATATACTTTGCCAAATTCGGTACCTAGCAAAATTCAGTGCTGTATAAAGTTCCACAAATTGTCAGTGTTTTCCCCACACTGCAGCATAACTCTCAAACCTTCTGTTTCCAAAATGTAGAAAGTACAGTTGTGTACACCTACCATAAATGTAGATGTTCGAGTGTATTCACTGTTGCAGTCATCACACTTGGGTTATCCTGCCAGGGGTAGCCCAAGGTCGGCCTGAATACCAGAGCCTTAGTATTTCTGCGTCAGTTGCTGTCGCTTCAGGACTGACGTCAGATCATCAGGGGTATAAAAACAGGCAGCCGATGCCATTACATCAGTTTTTCTTGCCCCAAATGTCAGGAGCCCCTAAATAGGGAGCTAAGTTATAGTGGAAAAACACCACCAGTAAAAAGTAAATACCAATAGCCCTGTAAGAAGTGAGGAAGAGAGAGAGAGAGAGAAAAAAGGGGGCTGGAGGGTGGGAAACCAGGACTGCAACAGTGAATACACTTGAACTTCTACATTTATGTTAAGTGTACACAACTGCACTATGTTCTTCGTGTTTCACTGTTGCAGTCATCACACTTGGGTTGATTCCCAAAGCTGAAGAATGGGTGGAAGCAGTCAAGAAGAATTGGGGCTGGCTAGTATGCCCTGCAGGACTGCTGTTCCGAAGCCTGCCCTGGATTTGGAAAGATAGGCAGGTGGTAATGCTTGGTGAACGTATGAACAGAACTCCAAGTAGCAGCTTCCAGAATATCCCTGGTAGGGCCTCCTCTGAGAAAGGCTGTAGAGGTTGAAGTTGCCCTAGTGGAATGCGTTCTGACCTCCTGAGGGGGTGATTTCCCATGGTGTTTGTAACAGAAATGGATACAGTGTACTATCCATTTGGAGACAGTGTGTTTTGATATAGCTTTGCTCTCTACCACTGGTGCAAAGCTGACTAGTAACTAGTCAGATTTCCTGAAGGGCTTAGTCCTATCAAGGGAGAATCTAAGCTGTCTGTGCACATCTAAAGAGTGCAGGATCCTTTCCCCCTTATTTTTAGGATTAGGGAAAAAGGTGGGCAAATGGATAGATTGGTTGAGTGCCACACTGGACACCACTTTAGGCATGAAAGTTGGGTTAGTCCTGAGGGACACCCTGTCAGCATGAAAAATAATGAAGGGTTCCACGGCCATAAGTGGTTTTAGCTCAGACACTCTCAAAAAAAAAAAAAACTCAGAAATTAGTAGTTTATTGGCCATTTTGGGCTAATTTCTATCTCTTTCATTTCCCTGCTGTAAAACCCACATTAGCACGGTTTTGGTGCTGGGTAGCAGTGGTTAGCTAGGGTATAAGTATTCCCGGCTCCACAAAGTCTACTCTTCAATTTTTCCCTTGGAACTAGACAAACTTTCAACTTAAGCACTCAAACCATTTATTTCTCAGCCCGGCACTTGCTCAAACCTCATAGCAAGCACTAATAAACCTTAGCACTAGACCCTCCCTATACTGTTGAGAAGGACAAAGCTCTCTATTTGACCTTACCAGCCAATCAGTAAAACAGCTCACTGTACCTATCCAGGCAAGTCCAAAGGTCAGTTTCATGTGTACTCTCTGGTCCAACTGGTGAATCTGGGCATTTTGAAGCAATCTTACAACTGCAGCATATACACAGACAACCCTCTCCTCCTACCACCAAACACTAATACATGCAAGAGATGCAATTATACAGCCAAACTGGAGGCTAAGCTCTCTCAACCCAAGACTGGACCAGACAGTCAAGAGGAAAAGGGAATTACTTGCATCACACCACCAGTCTCATACAGACCTATGAAACCAGCACCGTCAAAAAACACACAAATACACGAAAACATACTCGGACACTCTAAATAAAAATCTGCAAAACAACAGAGACCTCCAAAGCAGACATCCAAGCAACCTCCACCTCCCAACACAAACCATGAAATACATACTTCACAAAACCAGTGTGCCACGCAATCACAGCCCTTAAAGCAAAATAACATCCCCAACACACTAGTAATAGGTGACTCTATAGTCAGGCAGAATGACATCCCACTCACTAGGCTGAACAAGGAGAAGGTTACTGTTACCTGCCTGTCGGGTGCCAGGATCCGCCACATAACACAAGCACTCAGGTCACTCCAGAACAAGTACAAATACGACTCTGTCATTGCCATTGTTGGTGTGAATGACCTGAGCCATACCTCCCTGGACTACATGAAAAGAGACATGGAAGAGCTCTCTGATCACATAGCCCAGGCCAGTATGACCCTGACCCTGAGTAGCATCCTGCCTTCACCAAGAATGATACCACGGTATAAAGAAAAAAATATCAATTTCAACAACTGGCTAAGCTTCTGGTGTCATTCAAAGGGGATCCAGTGTCTGTCAGCCTGGGATGACATGCTCAACAAGCCACGCTGCTTCGCTAGAGACGGCTTGCACCTGTCTCCCTTAGCCTTTCGAATACTGGCCAAGGCTTTTGCCACCCCCATAGTGCCTTTTTTAGGCAAGGCTCAAAAGGCAAACCCACCGCCGTAAATAGCACAAGTAACAAAAAACTGAGGGTAATGCTACTCAATGCCAGAAGTTTAAGGCTACATAGAGCACCCCAGCACTACCAGGCTACAACTCATACCATACATTTTGGCCACAAAACCTGGACCAAAATACAAAAGGGGAGGGTATCCATATTCATCAAGGAAATCCACACCTCCAGGTTAGTGGCACAGCATGATGCTTCAGAGATCATCCATGTGCAACTAACAACGGGCAGAACTGCAATTCAAATTGTAGCTTGCTATAGATCACTCACCATGTCCCAGGGCCCCCATTCCACACTTCTGGAAACACTGGGAAACATAAAGGTCCTACCAAACACCCTGATATTGGGTGATTTCAATTACCTAAACATTAACTGGGAGAACTACTCAAGTAATAACTCCCTTGCCCAACATTTCCTAGAATTTATAAACTCAAATGCCCTGGATCAACTGGTCAACACCCCCACCAGAGGTGACAACATATTGGACCTGGTCATCACCATGGGCGACCAGTGTTCCACACCGGAGGTCAAACCCTCGCTGGTTAGATCTGACCATAAACTAATCACTCTGGATATCTACATTCTGTCCCCACCCCTGGTCAAAGAAACCACCGTGAAAAACTTTTCAAAAGCAAACTTCACATTACTTAAGACCGAGGTGGAAAGTTTAAAATCCCCCATGCTAAAAGATAACGCTGCCCAAGCTGCAAAATCCTTTACTAATGCAATCTACGGGCACCTACAAGAATGCATGGATCGTGCTATCCCAAACAAAACCAAGACTCACTCCTCCAAGAAAAGGAAACCAGTCTGGTGGACCCCTGCCATAAACAACTATACAACAGAAGGAGGAAACTAGTACAGAAAAAAGTAAAATCCCAAGAAGGGAAGACATCCCTGACCAGTATCAGCAAGAAATTACGATCCCTCATAAAATCATCCAAGGCTAGCTTCAAAAGAAAAATTTACAAGGACTCCAAAGATAACCACAAGGCATTTTTTAGCTATGTCAAGAATCTAAGTGGCAATTCTCAGATTTGCTCAGAATTAATGCAGAATGGCACAAAATACACTGAACTGACCGATATCACCAACATCCTGGCAGACATGTTGAGTGCAAACTTCACCCCCCTCTCACCCCCAAAAGGGCCCATAACCATACCAGAAAAATGTAGTGCCCCTGAAATCACAGACACTCAGGTTAAAACAGCCCTCTCCAAAGCGAAAAACACAGCATCAATGGGACCGGACGGTGTCCCAGGCTGCGTCCTACACGAGCTCAAAGATGAACTAACCCCTCAGCTAAACACACTGTTCAAACTCAGCCTCTCCACAGGCTACATGCCCATAGAGTGGCGCACAGCAACAGTTATTTCACTCCACAAAGGTGGAGCCACAACAGACCCCGGGAACTATCGCCCTATAAGCCTGACTAGCTTGGTCAGCAAGGCTATGGAGCCCATCAACATGGATCTCATTAACAGAGACATTGGGAACCTCCAAACACTTGACCCTACCCAGTTCAGCTTTGTTAAGGGCAGATCATGCCTCCTAAACCTGGTGGACTTCTTTGAGACAGTTACCAAGGCAATAGACGAGGGAAAAGTGGTTCACACAACCTACCTAGACCTCGCAAAGGCCTTTGACACCATTCCCCATTCTGGTATTATAGACAAGCTCATCAGCCTGAACATAAACCTCTTCGTCATGAGATGGGTTGCCAATTGGCTCATGGACAGAACCTACATGGTAAGAGTTATGGGAGCTAGGTCTGACTCTAAACCGGTCACAAGTGGCATTCCCCAGGGCTCAGTCCTAGGACCCCTCCTGTTCAGCATATACTTCTCAGAGGTACAGGCAAACACAGGAGGACTATGGCTGACCAAGTTCACAAACAACTGCAAACTAGGAGCTATAACTGACTCTCTGGCTGACACAGACATCCTCCTAAAGAGTCTCACTGAGACAGATACCTGGTGTCAAAACCATGGCCTCAAGCTAAATGCCAAAAAGTGCATAGTCATCCCCTTTGGAAAAAACAAAGTACCCATAAACTACCACATAGGTAGTAAACCCTAAATACAGAAGATGTAACAAGGGATCTGGGGACCCAAGTAGATAGTAATCTCTCCTTGGATAATCACATTGCCAAAGTGGTTAGAAAGTGGCCCACCTAATCACAAAAGGGTTTGTATCCAGATCAAAAGAGGTCATTGTGCCCCTCTACGCATCACTCATCAGACCCATCATAGAGTACAACTCCCTATTTGGGATGTACCTTACAAGACACCTGCAACAGCTGGAAAGACCACAGAAGTACCTCACCAAGAATATCACTGGCCTCAAACAGATGCCCTACGCAGCTCGACTGAAGAAACTCCAGCTGTACTCGGTTGCATACCGCCTACTCAGAGGTGATCTCTGCCTGACATACAAGGCCATGTCCAACCCAGAATTGATGGACATGCTCCACCTAAAGAAAACCATATCCCCTCGAGCCACATGCTCTAGGGATCTAAACCTCACCACAACAATAAATAGGACGTGCTGGAGGGATAGATTCCTGTCCCAGAGACTTCCCATGCTCTGGAACAAGATTCCAATCTACATTAGGCAGAGTTCCTCACTAACACTCTTCAAAAGAAACTTTGACGAGTGGATGGGAAACAGAAAGGTTACCCCGGGGATCACTTCAGTGGCTCTGCTGGACAGAGGTACAGGGAACTAATCTAAGGGGGCGGCGAAAACCAACACATTCTGGCTAGGCTTATAAATGCCTTTGGGCTAATGGCCTAGCACCTACCTATGAACCTATAAGAAATACTAAGCCTCTGGTATTCAGGCCGACTGAGGGCTACCCCTGGTAGGATAACCCAAGTGTGATGACTGCAACAGTGAAACACAAAGAACATCACTAACTCTCATAATGGGTTAAAATGTGGCACACTTACTAACAATCTTACTAACAACTACAGCTAGGAAGTGCATGTGAGGGTTAAAATGTGTTACTTCATACTTGTTTAAAGTTATTTTGAACAATTAACATGACTTGGTATTATTCACCATGTATATCAGTTTAAAAAATCTTAACACTGAATGTGACAGATTCTTTCATTGTGGATCTGTGAGAAACACGGACTTTTTAAGACTCAAAATGAGGAACATTCTTCCCAATGAGGTACGCTTGAGATGTATGCACTGCAGACCTGTTTACTTTTAATTATTAACAAACAGTGCTTAAACACACAAAATTTTCAAGCAGTTTCAATCAAAACATCAAAATTCAAAAGCAATATAGTACTCTTCAGAAAACAATAGCAGGTAGTGATTTTCACTTGCATTTAACACTGGGCAATTCACAAATGCAAGAAATGTCTGTTTTCTGTTTTATATATGTCCCTAATAGGGAATGCACTATCCACTTAAATGAAGCCTAGTAAGTGCAGTGCGTATTTATCTGTAATAGTGTATGTCTTCCAATTTACAGGTATAGTTTTATGTCACCAAGTAAAACAGTAGTTGGTTTCACAGCTCTCTACTGATCAGTGACAAATCGACAGACTTGGGGGACAAATCCAGAAATAATCAGTGACAATCAGGGACACGTTTTGAAAATATCAGTACTATTAATTTGAGACATTGACATAAAAAGACATGTGAATTAACATACATTTTCTGAAGTAAAAGAAATCTATAATTATTGTCTTTACTTATTAAATACCCTTAACCACCTGACCATTACTGATCCTGTCAGCCAATATATTTATTTTTTACCCAAAATTCATAAAGATCCCCTCCACCCACCAGGAAGACCAACTGTGGCAGGAAATGGTTCTCTTACTGAACCCCTTTCTGAATTTCTCACGAAATATCTTAAGCCCTTGTTAAAATGGGTAAGATCTAGGATCCAGGACACTACTGAATTTTTGGGTATTATTAATGACATGCAAATAGAGGATGACTGTTGGTTATGCACCCTTGATGTCAGCGCACTATATACAAATATACCACACTGGGCTGGACTGGATGCTGTTGAATACTGGCTCTATAAATCACAAATGTACAAACCTGGCTTTAACACTTTCCTGATATGTCTGACTGAACATGTTCTCACAAAAAATGTATTTTTCTATGGGAAACAATGTTACCTTCAAATCAAAGGTACTGCCATGGGGGCATCTTTTGCCCCTATCTATGCTGATTTATATATGGCATATATCGAAGACCAAATAATATATGATGACACACACAATCTCTATTTGGCTGATCGATATTTGGCGTAGATATTTAGATGATTGCTGGATGGTGTGGAGGTCTGATATTAAATACTTAAAGGAATTTGTTGAATATCTTCATGACAACAAATGGGGCCTACACTTTACCATCAACTATGATAAATATAGGATTACCTATTTGGATGTATTAGTCACAAGAAATGCAGACAATACACTTAGCACACAAGTATTCCGTAAATATCCCAAATATAACACCTTACTCCACGCCTCCAGCTTTCATCCTAAACATGTAGCTAGAAATATTCCAAAAATCACAATTTATCAGAATGAGACGTATTTGTTCAGATGACAATACTTTTCAGAATTATCGCCAGGATTTGACTGATAGGTTCAAAGAAAGGGGCTACAGCATGGGTTATGTTACTACTGCTAGTAATTATGCATCCAAACTCAATCGTGATGATCTCCTCAGATACAGGAATAAATCACAGAGCAATAACAACATTTTGCGATTTACAACTACCTATGACAGAAATACAAACAAATTTATTGATATCATCAAACGACATTGGAATATTCTTTTAGTAGATTCTGTCTTGTCCAACCATATACATGAAACATGTTTGTTTTCATTCAGAAAAGGCAAAAACTTGGGTGCCTATTTCAATCATTATAAACATCACTCTGAATCTAGGAATTTGCATATGATTCAGATATCAATATTAGGAGATAAACTTGTGGGCTGTATGCCTTGTGGACATTGTAGTAATTGCAAATATGTATTAAAAAACAAACATTTTTCTAGCAATAACAGCAGTCATATCTTTGACATCAAGTTTTTTGCTAACTGTAACACTGATTGGATTAATTTACATGGCCTCTTGTAGCTGTCATGCATTTTATATTGGCCAAACATCAAGATCTTTTAAACTACGCATATCTGAACATCTGAGTGATGTCAGATGCAAAAGAGCAAGTAATGCATTGTATAGACATACTCTTAAACACAGTACAGCCAAATTTCATTTCACAATTATTGATAAAATAATTGGTGATAGAAGTAGCAAATCAGGACGGCATATTAAACTGAATGCAAAGGAAAAGAAATGGATAGTAAAACTAGGTGCACTATTTCAGCCTGGACTTAATGAATATTTATAAATATTGTATGCATATTCATGAGCTCACCAATCATGTTTTGTTCTCAATTATTATGTATTATATAAAGGACTTCAAATGTTTTATGTGGATTTGCACTGATGAAGGCTAGGTAAAAACCAAAGCCGAAACCGGTCTGTTTTGCTTACTGAAGTTCTTTACATGTTTTACTAATTAAATTAGTTTTCACAGCTCACAGTTGCTGGCTTCTTTTTTTGTGGAATCTACATTTGCTCTAGCCGTGCAACAGCTTCCGTGCAGGGGAAGGCTTTTGGATACCCCAGCTAAGTACCATGTTCAATCATAGCCTCACCTCAGGCTATGTGCCCACTGAATGGTGCACAGCGACAGTTATCCCACTCCATAAAGGGGGAGCCACCACAGATCACGGAAACTACCGCCCCATTAGCCTAATGAGCCTAGTCTGCAAGGCTATGGAACGTATCATCATGGAACTTATAAACAATGACATTGGTAATCTCCAAACTCAGGACCCCACCCAGTTTGGGTTTGTAAAAGGCAGATCATGTCTCCTAAATCTGACAGACTTCTTTGAAGCAGTCACCAAAGCCGTACATGAGGGTAAGGTGGTTCACACAGCCTATCTAGATCTCGCCAAGGCTTTCGACACCACCCCCACTCTGGAATTATAGATAAACTCACTAAACTAGGTATAAATCCCTATGTCACAAGATGGGTTGCCAACTGGCTCACTGACAGAAACCAAACTGTGAAAGTAGCAGACTCCAAATCCAACTTCAGACCAGTGACAAGTGGAGTACCACAGGGTTCATTCCTGGGTCCTCTCCTGTTTCTCTGAAGTACAGGCCAACACAGAAGGTCTTTCACTAATGAAGTTCGCAGATGACTGCAAACTAGGAGCCATAATCAAACTCCAAAAGATGTGGACATCCTACAAAAGGGCCTCGCTGAGACAGATGCCTGGTGTCAAAGCCATGGCCTCAAGCTCAATGCCAAAAAGTGCATTGTCATCCCTTTTGGTAAAAACTCAGTACCCATGAACTACCACATAGGCAGTAGTCTACTTAACACTGAAAGTGTGATAAGAGACCTTGGGACACAGGTGGACAGTAGTCTCTCTTTTGATAATCACATCGCCACAGTAGTCAGGAAATCCTTCTATGTGGCACACCTCATCACAAAAGGTTTCTCATCCAGAAAAAAAGGGGTCATTGTTCCCCTCTACTCATCACTCATTAGACCCATTATAGAGTACAATGCCCCTTTTGGTATGTACCTCACAAGACATCTACAACAACTGGAAAGGCCACAGAAATACCTCACAAAGAGGATTACCGGCCTCAAACAGATGCCCTATGCAGACTGTCTCAAAAAACTGCAGCTTTACTCCATTGCATATCGCCTACTCAGAGGCGATCTCTGCCTAACACACAAAGCTATGTCAAACCCAGAGCTTTTAGACATGCTCCACTTAAAGAAATCCCAATCCCTACAAGCTACACAGTCTAGGGACCTAAACCTTGTCACCTCAATAAACAGAACATGCTGGAGGGATAGATTCCTGTCCCAGAGACTTCCCATACTCTGGAACAAACTACCTATCTATATCAAACAAAGCTCCTCATTAGCGCTCTTCAAAAAAAAATCTTGATTATTGGATGGGAGATAGGAAATTCACACCGGGGATCACTTCTGTGGCTCTGCTCGACAGTGGCACAGGAAAATAATTTTCTTGGGTGGCGAAAGCCAGGGTACCTTTGGCTAGGCTTACATAGGCCCTAGGGCCAATAGCCTAGTACCTACCTATGAACCTATTAAGAGGGACACGGTTAAAATTTGAGTCAAAAACAGGGACTCTCGAGAAGTATGGCTGGTTTAATAGTGGGGTAATTAAGCTTGTTTAGATATGCCCTGTGGGTTGTGGGTGTCATGAAAGAGGTTCTGTAGCTGACCAAAATGGGGCAAGGGATTTCAATAACAAAGGCTAGGATGTGGAGGAATTTAAGGTCATTTTGCCATATACATCTAGATGTGACGCAATTGTGGATCAATATGACCACAATACCTTCATTATCATTAATACTTATGTGGTGTGGAATGTCACACCTGTAGCAGCCTACACACCTCTTGCATTCCAGAGCATTTTCTGAAAAACAGACTTAAAACGCATTAGATAAACAAATGCAAATATTTTATGAACAATAAAAATCTATTAAAACTGCACAAATAGCAATGTTATTAGCAAGAAGTATTCTTTGCAGTGCATTCATAGTCTTTCCATAGACACTAATATATTATAACGTATACAAACCCCAAATTATATTTTTTCTTCAACTTTCACAAATCGTATTATCCTGGAAACTGTTCTACCTAGATAAATATTGTTAGAACATTTTTGTAACCAGACATAAGCTTTCATATAACAAACGTATTCCTCTAGAAATGCATACTTAATATATTTACAGAAAATGAAAACATATACTTAAATGTTTAATTAGCAATATAAATAACACTGAACATAGCTAAAGATGTACAACCTGCAATGCAATTATCAGATGGTTTTCTTCAAGAATATCCAAGTTTTCACCTGATGTCATACAACAGTTTGTAAGTTTCTAGGTTTCTGAAGTATTTACATATGTACGGAAATATTGTGTATTTTCATAATTACTAACAAACAACTAGCAAATATCAGGTATATTGTGATATAAATAGACACTGACATTGAATTTTCATGTCTCCTACCATGGTATTTCATACCAAGCCCTCAATAACAGGTAGGGCTCTCAGTTATTTATTTATTTATTTTGTTTGTTTGTTTACCGGGTAATGTCCAACTGGGCATAAGGCCCATTTTCAGCAAAGGCCCGGGGAGAACAGCTCCATACATACAGACAGTATTAAACAATCAAATTGAACATGTATTAATCAACAATGTGCAAAGCAAGTCAGTAAAGAAATTAGTAATATAACAATAATTAGCAAATAATTAAATTAACAACTTTAACAAAAAATGGCACAGTCAGTGAAAAAAACTGGCCGCATGAGTTAATAGTGAGAACAGTGCGATACAGTAATTGCAAGATAGAGAAATGCAGTCTACATAACAGTTAAAGA